>NW_015664989.1:264332-272688 GCF_001515625.1 Sinocyclocheilus rhinocerous | reverse complement strand
CCCACACAGAGGGGTGCATCCCGCACAGCAGGGTTCCCTCTCTCTGAGATGAACTTATGTGGCCTCCTGCTGACTGCACCAGTCCAACATGATAAAGCTGGCTTGCAAACAAAAGAACCACAAGGAGAATCCCTGGCTACCTTGCTCAAGCCGTCCCTCACAGCGTGAAGACACAAAAAGCATACACTATCAACACAATCACTTGGTTATTTGAGGGTATTGAATGCTAATTGACATTGGAGATCAGGACAGAATCCCATTAGTTATCTTCTAGAGGGTGTCGACTTCTAAAAAAGAGTGGAAGTATACTTGATAATGAACATTTCTTTTGTATTCTGTTTGAATTAATATTAGGACAAACACTGAAAAATTTGACAAAATTAAAGTGTAATATCTTGGTGTTCTTGCCACCCATTATTATTTAAAATGGGAATTTGTAAAACATTCACACGTCAATGTCTTGCGCTTCTGTGGTAGTTCTAGTTAACATTTCCCAATGGGTGTGACTATTTCCCTGAGCTTGTGGCTCTGAAAACCTGGGTGGCCATGGCTTTCCCTTTAGAGTACAATACAAGCTAAGTTTAGCAACCTAAATCTGCAATAACACAGCTCCTAGCTACGGCTAATCCTATCAAAATGGACTCCCTCGCAGAGACAATGTGAACCAGTGCCTGCTAATGACTGAGAGATGTCACACATGGAATGTTCTGAGCAATGGGAGGACATGTGCCAAACTCCCGAGAGCTGCTCCACCTAGGCATAAAACCAACAAGCCATGCAACTGAGGCCTGCGCAGGTCCATCTGAACTACCTAAACAAACTGCAGATGTTCTGGCAGAGGCTCGAGTGGTGACATGCACCTATACAAAGTCACAGATGCGGTGTAGACATGAGAAGCGTCGGCCTCATATGTTCTCTGAAGAGATGTGGAGAGAAATTTTGAAGTTTGCTGCAGTCTTTTTTCAGTGGTATCAGGGTTTGAACAATAATAGATCATTCACAATAATAATTCCTAATTCACAATAATTCATTTCAAATTGATCATTTGTAAGACACATTCGTTAACAATCATATTTTCACTTTAGATAAATAATCTTAAAGTTATGCACAAACATTCTTCCAGTAAAGTTAATTAAATGTCTGTCATGACAACTCTCAGAGGGATTTGCATGGTAATATACACATGACAGTGTTAATGTATTTGGTCTTGGCGGAATAGATCTGCTACCGAGACTTGCTACTGCCAATACATCCACAACATGCTGCTGTGAGCATGTAAGAAATATTGCAGCTGAAAATATAACATATATGAAATAACCCCCATATAGCATACGTGAATCACCTCGTAGCAGATCTATACAGGTGGAGCTGGGGAAGGTGGAGGGTTTCTGAAGCAAGCTGCAACTGCTACGACAAGCACTAGTCATATATTTGAATGTTGAGCAGCGAGCTCATTGGCTACCGATACAGGAGAGAACCAATCAGCTGTGCCATGTGATAATGATGTCATTAGTTCAGATTGAGTTAGACCTATCGGACTGCGCCATCTAGAGTTTCATGCCAGAAATTAGTTATACTATCTCACAACAGATGTGGCAAACGCGAAATTAATGTACTTTAAATGAAGAAAGTTTACACTGCCAAGATTTACTTATAGTGGTTTTCCTCCCAAATTGTGATTTATTATAGAATGTTTGGAGAAAATACCCAGAAACATGCTTTTACATGATGATTATTTGTTCATTGCGTGTGACACGCCGTTAATATATAGTTAATTCTTTGACCCTGCTTATTTGAAATTCCCTCATTATTCCCACATATATATCCCATCTTTTATGTAAATTACTGTTAATTTGATGTTATGCAAATTCAGCATCTGTTTGATACTTTAATGACATGATATTAATCTTTATTTTTTATTGAATAAATAGTGTACATTAATTTCTTATCCAAAGTTCAAATTTTAAAACTGTGAATGTAAAGCCTTTTTTGTTTGTTTGTTTTTATTCAATATGCAAAATGTTTCTCCAGTTACAGTTATATCTAAAGTATTTTTTTGAAATAATGTTGAATCTTTCCAGAATATCTGTAGCATATGGGACTGATTCCTGATCATACTGTAAGTAATCAGTTTGAATCATTGTCAAAACAAATATTTACATCCCAAGCACTAAATAAATAAGAACTCGTGTAAGGCAAATTAAGTTTTGTAAGTGTAAAAATGAAACATTTGAAATGCCTGTTTTGGGTTGTTTAATGTTTCTTGTTGTGCTGTTTGCAATACAGCTTCCTGTTAGAGGGCCTATTCATTTGTAGTGCTTTGTAGATCCCTCATCGCTGTAATGGCCGGCTTTTGTAACCCCCTGGAGTTATCTGGAAGCACCACTAGGAGTTTAACTGTAATGTGAGGTTTAGGCCCCAGAATACTTCATTTTGCCTTGCTTCATAAGCCGATTACGTGTCATTTTGCTTTAATAGATTCCTCATACACCTCTCTCGCTTCTTGTGCGGTGGAGGGAAAGAAGAAAGCCTGTTCGCTACATGCCTCATCGGCTGGATGCTAGCCCTTTCACAGTGTGAATGGGGTTTGAGCTCTTTGTTGTTTTTCCTGGGCTGTTGTTCTGGTCCACTGCAACCCGTGGAGGCATTTAAGTGTCAAAACGGCCACACTAGCGCCCCAACACTACAACCAAAAAGCCTGTTTTTGGCAATTTTAGCATTGAAAGCAACTCCGACTTCATTCCTGCTTTGCTGTCCCAAATGCACAATTGCAAACTCTCCATCGTTCCTGCGCAATTGGAAAGATGAGTTGTGAATGGGGCCTCTTGAACATAGAGCTTCTATACGTCGAGCCAAAGCCCAACCATTCTCACCAATCTCAAAACCATCTCATCTTCAACCTAGGACACTTGAAAATGCGGCAGCAAAGGAATGAGGTTCGGCAGACCTGAAAAGGACCAGGCATTTGTCCTTGATTAGCACCAAAGTAAGGGAGGACATTTTTGCTGTGAAAAGAAAGCTTATAGCTCATTATAAGCTGGCTGGATTAAGCTTGTTCCTCCATTGTTCCCAGAGAAGGAACCAAAGGTCTGTCACAGAGGGAGGTGCCTCACTCCTTTTGAGCCCTGTGTCTGCACACCTATCCAGAGTTTCCACTCTTTTAAAGATCCATAATAGCTTTTTCTTTCCTCTGTGGTTGGTAGCTAGTGTAGTGGAAGAATCCTCTCTCATTAGACATAGCCTTTATTCGTCTGCCTGTAGGCTTTTGTAAGTCCGGCCACTGAATGCCGGGCCTTGCCTCCGTAGTCGTGCAACCTGTAAGAAATGAAACAAGTAGAGTGAGGTCAGAGAGAAAAGATGCACCAATTAGTTTAGATGTGTTTGAGGAGAGGATACAGGGTCTGTAGACGAGTCCCTTTGAAGTCTTCACAATCTTTTGTTGTGTTTGTTCCACTCTTCCACTGGAGTTGCCCTCCTTTTGGTATTGTTTTGTTCATTGTATGTTTGTCCCTTTAGAAGTATCGTAATGATGTTTTTGCTTTGATCGTGAAGTAGAACTTGAAGACTCTTTGTAGCGCCTTGTTACTTTGCATTTGCTATTCCTGTAAAGTACTTGTTTCCACTGTAATAGCTGTGTTTCTGTGCAACAGAAATAATTATCACAATAGCCAAACATTTTCTGGTATTAATTTCTGTTATAAATATGGTAATTAACTACATACTGCTATGTACTGCTCTTTGCATTGAGCCCATTCATTCCTCTTACCTGGCACAAGGCAAAGATGCTATATTAAATCTGACATCTGTGCTCTTGGGTGTTAAGTTCTGCTGCCAGCATAATTTGAGCCAATCACCTGAGCCATAAATGTCATGTGACTCACTCTGGAGCTGCAGGAAAATAAATTCATGACAATTCTTAAATGTCTACTGGCACACAGTGCCAAATCCCTCACTAGTGACTATCCTGAGCTGACATGGAAAAATATTGAAATAAAAAGACCATTTCACACTTTTAAAAGCTTTCAAAAAATAATTTTGGTAAACAGGCTTTACGGGAACTTATTTGTAAGAAAGAAAATTAGAGGCTGTTCTAGTTAAGGAAATTGAGGATTTTCTGTTAGCCCAGGTGTTTGCAAAGAGTTTACATCAGCATAGTTGAGATTATTTTAAGGTATAACACAATGGCTTGGTTTGGATGAATAGCATCTGCAAATAAAGTAAAAATAAATAGTATTATAAGGATGGCAAGTAAAATTGTGGGATTCAACCAAAATTCAGTAGATCAATTCTATGGCATGGCAGTTTACAGAAAAGGAGTTGTTATACGTAAAGACACAACTCACCCAATTAATTATGCCTTTGAATTATTACCATCTGGTCAGTATTATAGGAAACCAAGTAAATCAATATATAAACAGATTTGTACCATAAATCTTTTGAACAATTATGTGTTTGTGGGTTACACTTTATTTTAAGGTGTCCTTGCTACAGTGTAGTTATACATTTAAGTACTAAGTAATATTAATTAACTACATGTACTTACTATATGGTTTGGATTAGGGTTACTTGTGTGTAATTATGCATCATTTATTGTAATTAGAATAGTAAGTACATGTAACATGTAACAAGGACACCTTAAAATAAAGTGTTACCAGTTTGTGTAATGGTTGTAATATGTATTATCATTATTGTATGTACAGTGAGACCAAAGACCAATTTTGAGCAAAGTCTGGACAATAAAGTTTAACTAACTAAAAAGTTATGCTAAGCAGCCAAACCTTGAGCCTTTGGCTTAAATATTCAAATGGCATTAAGTACTTTATACTCTCATTGCAAATGTTGATACATCTTCAAAAAGCAATTTAAAAGTCATATTTAAACATTTAAATCAATCAAACCCGTCACTGAGGTTAGCAACCTGAAACTGATGCCTGCAGTACGTTTGATGGATGACCGTAATTAAGTTTGGATGAAAAGTAGTTTTTTACAGTTTTTTGTTTCGAGTCCATAACCAACACACCAACAATTTATTCCAAGGATTCCTTAAATGTGTTAACAAAAAGAGACTTGTGTAGTTAAATTTGCCATTCGTGGAATGAAGCCAGTGCTGCCAATATTTCCCTTCTTTTTTTTTTTGAAGGTGTGCTTTGATGTGGTCTTACACCCTTCACTGTATTATGTTCACTCTAAATGTGATGTGCATTGGAACTCACAGTACAAGTCTGCAAACAGCTCGAGAAAGAGAGAGAAGAGGGGTTGAAAAAAGGCTCTGGACATGTGTTGTTGTTAGGGAGAAACTCAACAGTTTTGGCACCATATCTTTATCTGTCAACTCCTCCTGACAGCCTCAAAGGTGAAGGAGGTGTTGCTGCAGTCTAACACTGAAAGTATGTGTTGACTGACAACCTCAAGCAAAACTATTTCTGGCATTTTGAAACAGCATTTTAAAGTTTGCACATTTACTTCAATTTATTTATTGGAGGCATAAATGTATTCACACAATTGATCTTGCTTTCCAAGAGGCTGCAAACACAAGCGCCTTATGAATGAGATGAAATGAAATCAGCAGATGGAGTGATTAACCCAATGCGATTCCAAAACTTTTTTGTACCTCGGGCCTGTATAGCATAGTATTACTACTAAGAGCAGATTTAGCCATTTTCCTGGAAACAGATAAAACAGCCGTGTGCTTTTCAATTTTCCCTTGCTTTATCAGTGAAATGCAGCTTGTTTCCAAGCATCTTCTAGAGTGTGCACAGTTTCCTGTTTACTTGATTTTAATTTAGCCGGCAAGTAACTGACGCTCCACGCCTTGCTCCTTTAAGGGCCTTTATTTCCGAAATAATTTGGGCAGAACCGGGGCCAGTTCAAAGTGCAGGGGAGGAGGTGTCGGTTTCAAAGAGAGCACCGCACGATCAATATGTGAGATATGTTAATTCGGTAAAGCTCCGTCCTGTCCTTGATGTTTGCTAGAGTTACAGGCAGGCAGCTGGGACGCCGATGGTGGACAGTGGAAGCGGGATCCTGTGCCAACCCCCTGCAAACGTATCGCAAATCTTCTTCAGCGCCGTCCATACAAACTTGTTTTCGTCTTGACAGCTCAGCATGGAGAGAAGCCATTAAGCTGCTTTCAACCTGGCACTGTGGAGAATGGATGCCAGCTTGCCCCTGTCATTTCAAAGGGATGTTTTATAGATGTGTTTTAGAGTTACACGGCCGTCTTCTAAAGTTTCTCAAGTACTTTTAGTTCCCCCGCTAAATTAGTGTACAAACACCAGAGCTTTAGACTCGAGATGGGACGTCTTTCTCTCTCCCAGCATGCCACAGTGGAGGCTTTCTTGTTGCTAAAAGCTTGTTCTGTAAGAAGTAACACAATGAATGCTTCTTTGAATGGGCCGTGCTGTGGGCGTAGGGTTGTCTTAGCTAGTCCTCCTACAGCTCATGCCGTGACGATCTCACATAGTTTGAGATCAGCAGTCCATCCATGCCGATAGAAAGCTGGAAATTCTTCGGCTTTCATATTTCGTGACATATAAATGAAGTGTGAACATGATATAAAGCAGACGCTGAATGCAGACACGAGGGGAATGTGCTGTACAACTGGTGCGGCGTGCTAAGACTGGCAAAGAGAGAATCAGTTACTACAGATACACCAAAGCACAGACCACAATCAGCATTTAATTAAGTTTAAAAAGTTAATTTAGAAGAAAGTAGAAGAGATTTAAATCTGGAATACTGTATGCAACAATGCATTGCACTAGACTTAACATTCTATTTCAAAAATGGTTGAACCAGAGGTGATTTTTACATTTATCATCTTAAAATAACACATTTTAGAGATTTGTTTTGGTTATTAGTCCATTTTAAGTTCTAAATCTTCACAATCAATTTTTAAGCAATGTAAGGCAGGTTTCTCTTTATTCTATCACAGGTGGCCGCAATTACCACTGAGCCCCCCCAATCGTATGCCATCAAACCCACTGTTGTTACAAGCCGCTCTAGAGCTCTGCACGCATTCAGAGTTTGAACAAAGATGTACATCTTGACACACAGAAATGGAGGTTTCAGTTTGCTCTTGACATTGTGAGACAATCATGGGAATGGGGCTGTATTTGGGGTCCGGGCCCTTTAATGTGGAAAGTGTGGAAGATTTGTTAGTTCCCAAACATTCTTTCATGAACCACATTTGAACTGTTGGTGTTTCTTTCATAGTGTTCTACTTCAGTGTTTGCACAACCCTGATGCTTTAAATGCAAAGAATCACGTATAATGCCAAAGTACATTGGACAATGTATGAACTACTCATGACAGTTCCACAGTTTTCCTTTAAATGGGTGTAAAGTACTGGAGTAATGAAACTTCAATAATATACGTGTTATTTTGGGAAATTTGTACATGGCTAGAGTATTTGAAACAGGAGACGTAAGTAAAATTTTCAAGAAAAAAATTACACTCCTTACAATTTTGTTTGAAGTAGAAAATGTGACCCTGGACCACAAAACCAGTCTTAAAGGGGTCCTATTATGCTTTTTCACTTTTTGAATTTTAGTCAGTGTGTAGTGTGTATGTTTGGGCATAAAAAAGATCTTCAAACTTACAAATCTCAAAGTCCACTCCAAAGGGAGATATTTCGTTTTAAAAAAATCCCTTTTCAAGAACTACAACAAATGGCTCGTTTGGACTACAGCGGGGGGTTTTTTTTCAGGTTTTGTGATATCACAAAGTGGCCCATTAGAATATCATTCAAATAATTCCCGCCTACGGAAATTCGAATGGTTGGGGGCTGGGGAGGGGCGAGGTCGTGGTTAGAATGCTTGGTTGAGTGCATCAGATAAGACTACAAAGAAGAAGTGCTGCTGTAGCCTCAAGTTTTCGCAAGTTATTACACATGCACCTGAATAATTATGTAGGCTATGTAAATATGTATGTTACAATTACGAAAACTTTTTTATAATAAATTGCTGACAGTACAATACTGGACAATGATGTAATCTGCAGAATTTACACTTCAATTATGAGACAGTGTTTCCCATACATTGTTTTTATATCACTGTATTTCTGAAGGAAACTTACTGTCTTCAGAAAATTGGATGTCATTTTCATTTAATCTTGCATGTAATGTCTGATAAAGCAGCATTTGTGAGCAAAGCGCTGCTTTGTGTACAGCCTTTACCAGGGAAACCTCGATATCTACCACTCCAACAGCGCCTCCTGCTGGCAGAGAATGAGTTTGCATATATATGCCGCCTGGGAAACACTGGACTATGGTATAAATAAATTCAACTGCTTCACTGACATTTTCACTGCAATTCATGTTATAATGTTACAATTAAAGAACAATAAACATAATACATAT
>NW_015664989.1:263335-264169 GCF_001515625.1 Sinocyclocheilus rhinocerous | reverse complement strand
TTTGTGTACAGCCGTTACCAGGGAAACCTTGATCTCTACCACTCCAACAGCTGGCAGAGAATGAGTTTGCATATATGTGCCGCCTGGGAAACACTGGACTATGGTACAAATAAATTCAACTGTATACCAGTTTCACTGCAATTCATGTTATAATTTTCGAATTAAATAACAATATAAATAATACATATGCGCTTATCTGTACATAGTAAATGCAGTTTTTTTAAGCGGTAGTTGACATCCTATCTAAAACGTGATTTAGCCAAAAAAAAAACAAAAAAACAAAACAAAGATAACGTTACCACTCTAATATGTCTTGCAATATCCGTGCGGGCAAAGGTTCTGCGCGATCCTCTTGTTCAATATTCTCGGGGTCTGAATCCGGCTCAAATTGATATGGCAATATTGACGCCATCCTTAACTAAACAGAACAGACGGAACTTGCTGCTTTGGCAGTACTGAAACACCGTCTAAGCTGTTCGCCAATCACAACGCACTGGGACAGCTAACCAATCACATCACATTTCATTTTTCGGAAGGCGGGCGTTCATCAAACCCGGAACTAATCGAGCCGTTTGTGCCAGACTGGGGAGAAAGGTATTGTAATAATGTAAATTATGTAAAAAAAATAATGCGTTTTTCGAACCACCAAGCATGAGAGCATGTTCTAGTACACCCCCAAAACAAATTCAAGACATTCTAAAAGAGCATAATAGGACCCCTTTAAGTCGCTTGGGTATATTTTTAGCAATTAGGGATGCGCCGATCCGATATTCGATATTCATTTTTCTCGGATCGGGTATCGGTCAGAGAGGGCCGATCCAAATCCCAGATTTT
>NW_015664989.1:261439-263318 GCF_001515625.1 Sinocyclocheilus rhinocerous | reverse complement strand
ACGTCTATGATTTTGCAAAAAGGACTTTATCTTCTTGCCGGAGTTTAATATTGTTTTGTTAATTGCTACCGGGTGTCTGTGAGAACAAAACAGGCGTAGAAAAGACTATACTTTTTTTTTTTACGTGCACAGTAACTGCAATTTAAAACTGTTAAAAGAAAGGCTCAATAACAGTTGCACAGATATAATACACTACGCATCAATTTATCTTCCCTTAGTGCTTTGCAGTTTTTAACACAAAGTGCCATTAAGATATTAAGTAAAGATCATGTTCCATGAAGATATTTTGTCATTTTTATTTTGTAACTATTTTTCAAATAGTTGTATCTCGGCCAAATATTCTCCTATCCTAACAAACCATACATCAATGGAAAGCTTATTTATTTATTAATTCAAAAATCATTAAGATATTAAGTAAAGATCATGTTCCATGAAGATATTTTGTCATTTTTATTTTGTAACTATTTTTCAAATAGTTGTATCTCGGCCAAATATTCTCCTATCCTAACAAACCATACATCAATGGAAAGCTTATTTATTTATTCATTCATGTATAAATCTCAATTTCAAAAAAATTGACCCTTATGACTGGTTTTGTGGTCCAGGGTCACAAATGTAAATTTCAAAGGCAGTTCAAATGTCATCTTTCCTCAAACACTCTCTCACACACACACACACACACACAACTTTTTCAAAATGTAATTTTAAGGTTTATGTAACACCACTGTTTCCACAGCACACAAGAAGGTTTTAGGATATTATTAAATATATTTAATACCACATATTGCCCAGGTAGGACACTAGCCAGGTCTTCCTTGACTTTTTCCTTTCGTAATGTGAATTCAAGCTGGTATTCATAAAAGCCCTGAGGGTCGACACAGTCTCAGCCAGAGTCTTCGCTAGTCTTTCTGCTGTGCTCCGGTAATCCTTAAAAGAGAAACGGAAACACTTAATGCAGGGTCAGTCCTCAGCTCCAGGAAAGAAGGCCTCTCTAAATCTGCCTGTCTCTCCACAGCTGAAGAACGGACTCAGGAGTGGGATTGTTAGGGATTGTGCCAAAGCAGGAATGACTGTAGGTGATCAGACTGACTCATTATGAGCTTGTTATGGAGCAGGTCAACACTGGGGCCGCTGGAGGAAAATGATGAATGATCTCAACAGTCCTTTGTACCTTCTCGAAACACTCCATATGCTGTTATATAATTTTTACAACATTTTAGAATATAGCTATATGTGACCAATAAATTCAAATAATAGTTTGATTGTTTTTAGAGGTCTAATCAAAAAATTTAATTTGTGTAAATTTATATAAAAACCTGCTCCATAATGTGAATTTATGAATATATATATATATATATATATATATATTACGGTGGACGAATATTTTAATAGAAGCCTTATCAAAGCAAAAAAAGAGGTGTCAGAATTGCATTAAAGGTTTTGTATAGCAATAAATCACTGATTTAACAATTTAATTAGTTTTATAATTTTATTATGAAAGAATCATTATATATGCAATGTTTCCAGTTCTTAATATATATACTACGGTGGACGAGAGAGCTCAACGCGCTGCAACTTCAGAAAACACATGCAAATAGAAAAAGCACCAGCAACATAAGAAAACATGCTTTCACAGTTACAGTAATTGTTTATTTCGTCAGCTTATTTAGGCTAATAATTTCAACAACAACAAAAAAAAAGAAGAAGCAGCAAAGGAATAATATGATCAGGGTGTTAAAATAAACAAAAATCTCACCTTTCAGAGCAAACATTGATAAATATGTCCCAGCCATGTTCGTCACTTTGCGGTTCCCTTAAACATTTCCGATGTGGTCTGTGCCTATTTGCAGCGCGTTTCTTTATTTGGTTGTGTTGTGAG
>NW_015664989.1:260586-261280 GCF_001515625.1 Sinocyclocheilus rhinocerous | reverse complement strand
GCATGAGGCTGCTACCAGCACACTTTACTTTTGGGATGGTACTCTGCAGGTGATGAGCAGAGCTGGTTTCCTTCAAACATGATGCTTAGAATTGAGGTTCTCACAGTCTGAGGGTCCTTTAGGTGCTTTTTTGCAAATTCGAAGTGTGTTTTCATGCATCTTCACTGAGGAGAGGATTGAGTTTGGCCACACCGCCATAAAGCCCAGATCGGTGGAGTTTCGCAGTGATGTTTGTCCTTCTGTAGGTTTCGCCTATCTCCACATTGTTGTCAAATTGATGAAGATGTTTTCTTCATTTGCAGGTGTTTTTTCTATTTGCATGTGTTTTTTCATTTGTGCTTAGGGTCATTGTCCTGTTGGAAGGTGAACCTTCTGCCCAGTCTGAGGTTCTGAATGCTCTGGACTGGGTTTTCATCAATGCTATCTCTATATTTTGGTACATTGAGCTTTTCTTCTAATCTGACGAGTCCCTCAGTCCCTGCTGCTGAAAAACAGCCCCACAGCATGAGGCTGCTACCAGCACACTTTACTTTTGGGATGGTACTCTGCAGGTGATGAGCAGAGCTGGTTTCCTTCAAACATGATGCTTAGAATTGAGGTTCTCACAGTCTGAGGGTCCTTTAGGTGCTTTTTTCAAATTCCAAGTGTGTTTTCATGTGTCTACACCGAGGAGAGGATTGAGTTTGGCCACACC
>NW_015664989.1:252695-260576 GCF_001515625.1 Sinocyclocheilus rhinocerous | reverse complement strand
CCAAAGCCCTTCTCCATCAGTTGCTCAGTTTGGCCAGGAGGCCAGCTCTAGGAAGAGTCCTGGTTGTTCCAAACGTCTTCCATTATGGGTAATGGAGGCTAAATGCTTCTGTGAACCTTCAATGCAGCAGAATTGATTCTGAACTCTTCCCCAGATGTGTGGTTTGATTCAATCCTGTCTCTGAGCTCTACAGGCAGTTTTTTTTTTTTTGACCTCAGGGCTTGGTCTTTGCTATAATATGCATTTTCAGCTGTTAGACCTTTTATTAAGACATGTGTGCCTTTCCAAATCATACCCATTAAATTGAATTTGCCACAGGTTAACTTCACTAGTTCAAAGTGTGGTAACATTTACAAGCAAAATGAATGCTCCTGAGCTAAATTTCAACTGTCCCAGATAAGGGTATAAATACTTATGCTATGGAATAATTTACGTTTTTTATCTTTAATAAATTTGCAAAGATGTTACAAACCTGTTATTTGCTTTGGCATTATGGAGTATGGAGTATAGATTGATGTGGGGGGAAAAAAGTCATTTAAAGCAGTTTAACATAAGGCTGCAACATAACAAAACATGAAAAAAATGAAGGGGTTTGAATACTTTCGCAAGGCACTGTATATATATATATATATATATATATATATATATGATGTTCACAACTAATTTTACAGCATTTACATATTTCCAAGTAGAACAGGATTGCAAAGACATTCGAAATAAAACATTGTATGTGTATTAAGAAAGTAAATAAATTACATTTTGATTTCATGTTGACTTTTAAGTGTTTTAGTGTGTAAATGCTGCGACCATCATACAGCCATCTACATTAATTCAGATTTAAAAAATCACGTTGAGCTAATGTTGACGGAATTCAAAAGGTTCACTCATATAAAAATAGTGACGTTTGGGCCAGGTCACAGTTTTTCGTATTGTGAAACATCCACAAGCATGGTTCTTCTATTCCCAAGTATGCAGTGGCCAAAAGATACATTGGTGCGATCAAACATAAATATGCTCGGCAGGCAGTTAATCTGTCAACTTCTTAGTGTTATTCATTCTCGGGTTAGTCTGTAGTCAGTAATGTAGTAACGTCTCTGCTGTGACCACGGCCCATAAATTTTCACAGTTTAGAGCTGGCTGTTAATATAGAGCTGTGTAGCAGTAGAGTTGGTAATGGTTTCCATAAGCCAGTGCTGGAATTCAGTAAATCAAAGCCAAGGTAACAGCTAACAGCTAGAGCCCCATATTGTCTCTCCTGTTGAGGTTTCACTCACGAGGATTGTCTCCAAACCATCTCCAGTTTCATAGCCGACTTCACCATAGATGTAAAGGATGACAGCATAATTAGCATGTTGTGTTCAGAAACACTGTTTTGCTTTGAGCGAAGGTGGTTGCTTTGCTTCCAGAAAAACATGAGGTAATTGTTCAACTTCATCGATGTAACCATTTTGACAGCACTGGAGGTCATAAGCAGAACATTCAAGTGCAATAAATCTTGAACACCAGAGGGTTTTTGCTGCCCCTGACGGACGTGGCACAGCCAAGTTGGATGTTTCATTCTTAGCGAGGGACCAGTGGCCAAAATCTACAGAAAATCCCAGCCTTGCCAGGGAGCAAAAGAGGGTACCTGGTCCGCAACCTCACCAATGAACATTATAAGAAGAAGACCACAAACCCGGTGAAAGCCCAATGGAACAGAAACTCTATGCTCAAAAAGGCATGTTTTCTACTGCCTTCTCCACTGCAGACATGAAAGCAAACATACTGAAGGGTTATGCAAACATCTCAGTCATATTGAGCTTGTTCGAAATTATGAACGTACCTAGATGGTGGATGTGTGAAATGTGGCACGCTGTGGTGTCACTTCGCCTTAATGAAAGGGAAACAGGAGTTTGTTTGGTTTAGAAACCTGACAACCCTCATCCTTCCAAGATTTGTTGACTTTCCATGAATCACACTCGGTTTTTCCTCACACACCTTTATAGTCAGTTTGAAGTCTTGAAGTATGTGTGCATGTTTTATGAGCTCACAGAGTGCTATATATGTTAAGAAAGTTCTGGAGGGTTTTTTTGACACGCAAGCTACATTTATAAATGATGTTAAAATGAGAAACCTAGGGGTAATTCTAAAACCGCTGTTAAGGTGCCAATGAAAATGTATGCTTGATGGTTGCAATGAGCGTGAGCCTGACATGAACAAAAGAGCTATGTGTAGAGTGACCATACTTGAGGGGCTCAGTGAAGGGTATGAGCCATAGTAATTAAGCTGTTAGCCCAGCAATGAGCTGTTTTCATTTGCCCGAACTGGAACCTCTCCTGTAGGAGTGTTAAACTGTGTACATTCTCAGATCAAACCACCCCGCTGACAGCTTCAAAGAGCTGACAGGCCTGAAAATGCCAGTCATGTGGTGAACGGATGAGCAGGGGCTGTAACTAGAGCAGAAGGGCCACAGATTTCCAGCCATGGTTTTCACTCTTCACCACACGTGACTTCAGATGTTTGCCTTAAATTTTGAACATATCTTCTCAGATTAGAAGGTTCGGTATTTCACAATAAATGCTGAGTTGTGAGTGAAGATCTTAGTGAATTGCATCAAATGCACAAACCAAGAATCCTTTTGGCTTTTCTAAATTTTCAAAGATCATCCTCTTTTGTTTCCTCAGATATGGTGTAACATCTTCTGCTTTTGTCATTGTTCATTTAAAAGGCTTTTATTTCCTATCAGTTAATGTATGTAAATCTTTGTGAATTTGAGTCACTTTTAGGCCTAAAACATACTCTTTGAATTTGAACATGAATTCTGCAAGTTGCTGTGTCTTGAAATGTCTTGTATAAACAAGCTATAAAGCTAGTAAACGATGAATAAGAACACGTCCGGCTTATTGACAGAGACCTCTTAAGGACGCTCTATCACCCCCTTGAGTCCTGAGGTTTGTTACCAACCTTGTAATGCAAGAGCGCAGTATATCTAGGCTGCATGCTTGCAATGCAATAGCAACATCTACCCTTGTGCACTTGATTAAACTGTGTTTCTGGCCTAATTCTGACACTCTCAATCCCTTATTTAAAAGCTCTCAGCTACAGTATCATGTTTGCTTACTAGTCAAGCTGATCAAGAGACAGTTGTTCATTTTGGTTTAGGTGGTGAAGGATTGCAGTGATTTGGCCGAAGAATTATAGTACTGCTATTGAACACAAATATGTGTGGCAATCTCAGAGTTGATTCTCATATTTATCGGAGGAGCATGTGGTTGTTTTGATATGTAAATACTCCATTCTCCCTCTATCTTTCTGTCTCTAGATGACTCCAGTGCTGGGAGGGAAGGTGCCAGACCAGCTGGTGAAACCGAGTACTCCACTGACCTGACGGGAAAACTGGGTAAGGTGCTACAGTCCTCTGATCCCCTTTGATCTCCTTCATTCTGTGTACATTCCCAGATCAAACCACCCCGCCGACAGCTTCAAAGAGCTGACAGGCCAGAAAATGCCAGTCATGTGATGAACGGATGAGCAGGAGCTGTAACTAGAGCAGAAAGGCCACAGATTTCCAACCATAGTTTTCACTCTTCTGACTTTGCCATGTCATTTGAATGTATCTTCTCAGACTAAAAGGTTCAAATGCGGAATTGTGACTTAAGATCTTACTGAATTGCATCATCAAATGAATCATAAACCAAGAATCCTTTTGGCTTTTCTCAATTTTCAAAGATCTTTTTTTTTTTGTTCCTCAAATATAATGTAACATCTTCAGCTTTTGTAACTGAAAAATGTTAATTTAAAATACTTTTATTAACTAGTAGTTAATGTCTGTACAGCTTTGTGAATTTGAACATTTGTAAACTCATTGTGAGACAATATCGGGGTCACTTTTAGGCCCAAACATACTCTATGAATTTGAACATGCATTCTGCATGTTGTTGTGTCTTGAAATGTCAACAGTTTGAAAATAATCTTTTTTATATAATGGCTTGTATAAACGAGCTATAAAGCTAGTTAACTTGAATAAGAACACATCCAGATTAATGACAGAGACATCTTTAGGACACTCTATCACCCCCTGAGGTGTGTTACCACCCTTGTAACGCAAGAGCACAGAATCTAGCAAGGCTTTGCGTACTTGAGTAAACTATGTTTCTGGTCTAATTCTGACACACTCAAGCTCTGAAATGCAGTGTGGGTAATGGTATTTGAAGGCTCTCAGCTACAGTATCATTTTTGCTCTCTAGTCAGCTGATCAGGAGATAGTAATAGTAATTTTTGGTTTAGGTGGTGAAGGATTGCAGTGATTTGGCCGAAGAATTATAGTACTGCTATTGAACACAAATATGTGTGGCAATCTCAGAGTTGATTCTCATATTTATCGGAGGAGCATGTGGTTGTTTTGATATGTAAATACTCCATTCTCCCTCTATCTTTCTGTCTCTAGATGACTCCAGTGCTAGGAGGGAAGGTGCCAGACCAGCTGGTGAAACCGAGTACTCCACTGACCTGACGGGAAAACTGGGTAAGGTGCTACAGTCCTCTGATCCCCTTTGATCTCCTTCATTCCTGGTATTTATAATTGCTGCCCAGAAAGTCACTGAAATATGCGCTGCAGCTGCCAAGATGTTTCATAAGCTGCTTTTCATGAAATGCAACTTTCAGTTTTACGTTGTATTAGAATTTAAAGAACATTAAAAAACTAGAACTTAAGATATTAAATGTAGCATAGCGGTGCTGCCGTTTTGTTGTAGTATAGTAGCGATGGCATTTGTTGTAGCAAAGCAATGCTGCAATTTTGTTGTAGTACAGTAGCGATGGCATTTGCTGTAGCAAAGCAATGCTGCAATTTTGTTGTAGTATAGTAGCGGTGGCATTGCAATGTTGCTGTTTTGTTGAGGTATAGTTGCGGTGATATTAGTTGTAGCTTTACAGCTATGCATGGAATGGCAGCGCTGTTGTTTTGTTGTAGTACAGTAGTGGTGAAATTTTTTGTAGCATATTGGTGCTGCCATTTTGTTATAGTATAGTAGTGTTGATTTGTTATAGCATAACAACACCGCCATTTTGCTGTAGCATAGTGGTGCTTCTGTTTTGTAGTATAGTAGTGGTGAAATTTGTTGCAGCATAACAGCTAAATTATATCACTATAGATGCAGTGATATTTATTGTAGCATAGCAGTACTGCTTTTTTGTTTGTAATATAGTAGCGATGACATCAATTGAAGCATAGTAGCGCTGCTGTTTTTTTGTAGTATAGTAACAATGAAATTTTGTTGTAGTATAGTAGTGGTGACAATTGTTGTAGCATAGCAGTACTGCTTTTATTTTGTAATATAGTAGCGATGACATCAATTGAAGCATAGTAGCGCTGCTGTTTTTTTGTAGTATAGTAACAATGAAATTTTGTTGTAGTACAGTAGTGATGACATCAGTTGTAGCATAGCATCGCTGCTGTTTTGTTGTAGTGTAGTAACAATGACATTTTGTTGTATTACAGTAGCAATGACATCAAATTGTAGCATAGCAGTGCTGTTGTTTTGTTGTAGTACAGAATTGGTGACAAAATTGTTGAATCGATGCCGTTTTGTTGTAGTATAGTAGTGTTAATACTTGTTTTAGCATAACAACGCTGCTATTTTGTTGTAGTATAGTTGTGATGGATTTTTTTGTAGCATAACAGTGCTGACATTTTGTTGTAGTACAGTAGCGGTGACATTTGTTGAATAATAGTGGTGCTTTTGATTTGTAGTATAGTAGTGGTGAAATTACTTGCAGCATAGTAGCGTTGCTGTTTTGTTGTAGTATAGTTGTGGTGACATTTGTTGTAGCATCGCAGTGATGACATTTTATTGTACATTAGCGGTGACATTTGTTGTAGCATAACAGCTCTGCCATTTTTCTGTAGTATAGTAGCAGTGGCATTTTTGTAGCATACCTGTCGCAGCACTGCCGTTTTTTTGTAGTGCACCGTTGTAGTCCTGATGTTTTGATATAGTACTCAGTAGTATATTATAGTACTCAAAGCGCCACGGTCTTACAAAATATGACAGCATGGTGTATGCTGGATGAGTGTTGGTGATCTACATTTGATGTGTGGCCTGATAGAAAAACATGTGGCCAATGGAAACTGAGCCTGTCACAGAGGGTTTGGACAGCACGTACAGTTGATCACCCCTTTATTTTCCCATTAAACCCCCGTCTCCAGGACGGCACACATGTGGCTGAATCTTCCCAGATACTGACAGGTAGCCCTGTGGTCTGGGATTGGACGGACCCCACAATATTTCCTGTTGCTCATTACTCCCTGGAGTCACACACTCCTACCTCTGGAGCCCAGTGTTTGCTTTGGTAATTGCGTTTGACAAGCCAAAGAGCAGGCTATTTATGTGAAGTGTGAGGGGGGAAGCATTCCATTCCCCTCCGACAGCTGCCCTCTGATTTGATATCGGAGCACCGCTAAACTCGGCGGTGTTCAAAGAGGGCCTGACCTGCTTGTTTTTGTACTGTGTTGCATAGCAGTTATGATGACTGCTAGTGGGAGTTGCTTAGTTCACTATTGTATTTGCTTTTATGGTGTTTGTTCAGAGTCTGCTGTGAGCGGTAACAGTCAGCATGAAACTACAGAGGAGCTGCTGTTTGCTTTGTCTGATTGCATTCATGGTGTGGTGCTTTGCTCAGTAAATTTGCCCACACAAGAACTTCATGTCCGCTCTTTTATGCTTTATTTTCTTTGTAATGTTAGTGGTGTTGTGTAAATTCTGATGATGAATCAGTCTTCCGTCTTTCTCCTTTTATTTAGTTAAGCTCTTAAAAGCAGCAAGCATGATCATTTTATTTTAAATTTAGTTTCAGACTTCAAAATTAAATCTAAATTGGACAAATGTCATTTCACTACTAAACTAATATGAATTAACCTTTCACCCCAAAATCAAAATAAAATGTAAATGGAGAAAAGTTAAGAACATTCAAGTATATCATGGTTTTCATGTTTTTTTGGGGGTTTTTTTTGACGCGACACAATTCTCATTGCCCCAAATTTTCATCATTGAGATGTCAAGTCACCTTCATTTCTGTAGTGTAAATTATTTTTTGACACATTCACATCTAAATGCCTTATTAAAGTAGGCTGTAAACCTGTTCCAATCAGGTTTTAAGTTACTGTATTTCAAAAAGCAAAGGTGCTGTCTAACCTTTTCTTTCCTTTTGTCTTTCTTTGTAGTGCGGCCCCGCTTCACACAGCCGGCCAAAATGAGAAAGCGTGTGATCGCCCGGCCAGTGGGGAGCTCAGTAAGGCTCAAGTGCACCGCCAGCGGCAACCCCAGACCTGACATCGTCTGGCTGAAAGACAGCAGGCCTCTGACACCCGAGGAGGTGGGCGAAGGCCGAAAGAAGAAGTGGACTCTCAGTCTGAAGAATCTTACACCTGAACACAGCGGCAAGTACACGTGTCATGTGTCCAACCGTGCCGGGGAGATCAACGCCACCTATAAAGTGGAAGTCATCCGTGAGTCATCCACCTCGTCTCTTTGATGTTGTCCTGGAATGCGATGGAGCTTTTGATGATTCACTTATATAGTGTAGACTGAAAGAATAAAAATGCAGCAACAGTTTAACATTATTTCTCTCGTTGCTGGATGCTGTTCAAGGGGGATTAACAGCTGTCTGGCATGCTGTCAGAGTTTAGGACCCAATCATTCCTAACAAACAGCGTTAGCGTTCTTTATTAGCAGCACTAACACACTGCAGCACCAGCCAAACTGTCTCAATCAGTTAATGGCTTATTATTATGTATGCATGATAAGGAATTGATCATTTAATTCTATATTGTTCTTACAATTTTGATATATATATTTGATATATATGTATATACATATATATACTATATATATATATATATAT
>NW_015664989.1:251247-252639 GCF_001515625.1 Sinocyclocheilus rhinocerous | reverse complement strand
TATATATATATATATATATATACACACACACACATATTTTATACAGTTTAATGGCAGCCAATTTATTTTAAGCAAATTATTTTGCTGCTCCCGGTTTTTATTGCTGCTTCAAATTAATTCGCTGCATTTGCTAACTTTACAACCATTTTTTTCCTTACTCAAAATAGCCTAAAACTATTTTAGGACACAAAATAGAAAAACAATCTGTGCATTATAGACCCGTAATTGTGTTAAATACTGATTAGTAAATAAAATTGTCCTTATTTCATTACAGAGCGCACAAATTCCAAGCCCATCTTGACGGGAACTCATCCAGTAAACACTACAGTAGACTACGGTGGCACCACATCTTTCCAGTGTAAAGTACGCAGTGATGTCAAGCCGGTTATCCAGTGGCTAAAGAGGGTCGAACCAGGAGGTGAGAACAAATACAACTCCACCATTGAGGTCGGAGACCATCGCTTCGTTGTGTTGCCCACGGGCGACGTGTGGTCACGACCAGATGGCTCCTATTTGAACAAGCTACTTATCACTCGAGCCAAGGAGGAGGACGCTGGCATGTACATCTGCCTTGGGGCCAATACCATGGGCTACAGCTTCCGCAGTGCCTTCCTTACTGTTCTTCCTGGTCAGTATTATTCTCTGTGATGTATTTTAGTAGCATTTTAATGTTTCCTTGAAGTAAGATGTTTTTGTTTTTTATGTTTTGAAAGAAATCTCAAAGCCAAGGCAGCATTTATGTTTTCTGAAATATAGAAATATTGTGAAATAGTATTACAATTTAAGATAACTGCTTTCTATTTGAATATAGTTTAAAGTATAATTTATTCCTGTGATGCAAAGCTGAATTTTCACGGCCATTACTCCAGTCTTCAGTGTCACATGATCCTTTCAGAAATCATTCTAATATGCTGATTTGGTGCTCAGGAAGCATGTATTATTATTACACTTTTGAACAGTTGTGTAAATATATACTGTATATAAAGGTAAGACAGATTTATGTTAGGGCTAGAAAAAAGAACAGATAAATTAGTGCCTGTAATTACTGATTTAATGGAGGTGTTACTATCAGTATCGTATTGACGATACTGGCCTTGATTTTGTTAGGTTAAAAGACAATAAATATTGTATTTTATTTTATATTAGCAATAATATAGTACACTCTTAAAAATGCTGGGTTAAATACAACCCAGCACTGGGTAAAATATGGACAAACCCAGCGATTGGGTTCTTTTGACCCAGCGGTTGGGTTAAATGTTTAACCCATCCTTCTGGGTAGTAACCCAAATGCTGGGTCAAAACAACCCAATCGCTGGGTTTGTCCATATTTTACCCAGCATTTTTTTAGAGTGTAAGTATTATCATTTAATTTCAACAGTCATGCTTAAAGAA
>NW_015664989.1:241811-250813 GCF_001515625.1 Sinocyclocheilus rhinocerous | reverse complement strand
GGGACAAACCCAGCAATTGGGCTGTTTTGACCCAGCGGTTGGGTTAAATGTTTAACCCATCCTTCTGGGTAGTAACCCAAATGCTGGGTCAAAACAACCCAATCGCTGGGTTTGTCCGTATTTTACCCAACGCTGGGCTATATTTAACCCAGCATTTTTTTAGAGTGTAGTATTTATGTATGAATATTATTCAATATTATTAATAATAATATTATTCAATATATTTTTGAAAATATTTTTCCTTTATTTTGATTCAGTATTAATTTGCTCGAAAGTGGTAATGTTAGGTGTGACTACAATTAATCACAAAAATCTGTCACTTAGTTTAAACTTAAATTTTCAATTGATTTACAGTCCTAATGCACATTATGTAAATGATTTGT
The DNA here is from genome assembly GCF_001515625.1 of Sinocyclocheilus rhinocerous. Taxonomy (NCBI): domain Eukaryota; kingdom Metazoa; phylum Chordata; class Actinopteri; order Cypriniformes; family Cyprinidae; genus Sinocyclocheilus; species Sinocyclocheilus rhinocerous. The sequence goes on along the minus strand of NW_015664989.1, from coordinate 250,430 downwards.
GTTATTATTGGCTAACCTTTGCATACTGATGTAGTCCATACTCCTGCAAGTGCTCAATGCTGGATCAGCATGTAGATGTGGGCAGTTGTGTTGATGTGCTCATGGTCATAATGTCATACAGTACCATAATAATTTATGAATTAAGTATGTTTCCAACCTAAATGTCTCATGTGATACTCTTCCTTATTACAAAGAAATTCAGCCATGTCAGATAATCTGACACTGCTAAATGGAACTGTCAGCTTTGTTGTTCTTTATATTGTGGTTTTCTCATCTCTGTCCTTATCCAGACCCAAAGCCGCCATTCTCCCCGATCCCGTCTGTTTTGCCTCCCAGCCTTCCCTGGCCCGTCATCATCGGCATCCCGGCGGGAGTGATCTTCATTCTGGGCACCGTCCTGCTCTGGTTCTGCCAGTCCAGAAAGCACTGTTCCTCAGGAGCCATAATCTCAGCCCAGACCTTACCCAACGGCCACCGGCAGCCGCCCAGAGAACGGGCGCTCGCGGCTGCCGATAAAGACTGCATCGGCTCCGTCACCTACGAGGAGTATTTGGCTCAGCAGCAACAACAACAGCTTCTGCTGGCCCAAGCTGCTCCCAAAGTCTACCCAAAGATCTATTCAGACATTCACACACATACTCACTCGCACGTGGACGGCAAAATTCACCAGCACCAACACATCCACTACCAATGTTAGCCTTCACACTTACAGTCCACTGGTTCATTCTTCACATATCTCTTCAGTCTCTGACCCAACATTTTGTCTCCAAAATAGGGCAGCGTTTTGGCCTTCAGAATGGGCAAGGGCTTCCTCAAACAAACATTTCTGCTCAAAACCTAGAGAACGGAAAGACAATTGAGCCACGTTGTTGCAGTCTAACCAGTCCCTGGCTCTGAATACTGCAAGCATAAAGACATTATGAGCAGTGGGGTGGAAAAGGGCAAGGCTAGCGAACAAATGATGATATTTGAGTCTGTTTTGAAATGGAGAAATGTTTCACAGAAACACTGCTGGCAACGCAAACACTTTTGCAGATTTGTATGGGACAAAAGACACAAATGTATTGTCTCTTCAATCTGCGATTCAGCCACGAACTGATGCTACGGTATTTTAATACAATTTTTTCAGAAGCCCATTGACTAATCTTGTGGATGGGGCCAAAAGGACTTTTTGGATTAGCACCAAATCTCAGTGAATCGTTCGTTTGCATGCATAAGAAAATTGTTTGCAGATATTGAGAGATCCAGTTACAGTTTATTTCCTGTAACAGTTTATATCTTTTAAGACCGATTGAATGCATGAGAGCGTAGGTTCGTGTTGTTTTTGCAGGTATGGTGTACCACGTTTCAACTTTAAGAAATGGTGTAGGTTCAGTCTAGTTTTCTAACTGTATCTTTAATGGAAAAAGAGAATATCCTTGAGCTCTGGTTATATCGTAACTAAAGATATGATGAGATTTTAGCATTGTACGTACTGGCGAGGGTTCATTAACTTTGTGCTTTTATTTTCAGGGCCTGCTCTGAATAACCTGAGGTACCGCAATCCCATAGTTCCTCTATGGCCTTGTTTTTTTTTTCTTTCGTTTTTGTGAAAGGGGAGTTGTATTTTCATAAGCTTGACCACTATAATGAAGACTGTGTAAAATGCCTTTGACTGCTCATGTAATGGCTCCCCTTTAATATTTACAGAAGTGAGTCAGAGTTTCAAAAACAAACGTTAGACTGAAACTCATTGTCCGTGCATGTGTTTACCGTGATGTTCATGGTAAAAGGTCGATGCTGAAAGGACTGCGGGAATACAGGAATGCACTTATCCCAGACATCTGCTAGCTACTTCAGCATAACATTTTTTGAAATTCATTGCCCCTGTTAATTTAGGAAAGCCAGCCAAACCTTGTAAAACTTTAGTGATTATAAAATAGGTAATTTATTTGTAAGCAATGTTTTGATGCTTTGAATTGGGCATTATCTAGATGTTTTAAACCAAATATGAGTATGCATTAGCAGTGTCTTCCCTTAGCTGCAGTGTAAGCTATGTAGCATATATCAAGAGTTAAATATTTATGTGCTGTTGAAAAAAATAACACAACGGTCCTAATTAGTTATCTCTGTATGGACAATCTTGTACAGTCTGGCCTGTTTTTATGTTAAAAAAATATATGTTTGTCGCATTGAAACATTAAAATCATTTTATAATTATCATAAAATGATAAAGCTCTTGTTCACCAGGTATGAAAATGTGTTGAGTGTGTCATTTTCTTTGAAAGACTTCAAAATATCTGCTGTTACAAATTTAACAACTTGTATCTTTATTTGGAATACCATTCAATTTGTCCAATTTTATACGTACTGCCTGAAGTAACAAAATATTATTAGAACCTTAAAAATAACACATTTCCAATCTACGCCTATTTTCCTAACAGCTATATTAAATCACACTGACCCCAACAGCCACAACATTAAAACCACCAGCCTAATATTGTGTAGGTGCTGCCTGTGTTGAGGGAATGACTCCACATGACCTCTGAACATGTCCTGTGCTTTCTGTGGAGATTAGCAGCAGATCCTTAAAAGGATCTTACTTCAGTCGAAAAGAAATTATAATTTTCCAGGATTTTTCTCTATATAGTGGACTTCAATGGGATCCAATGGGTTGAAGGTGCAGTTTCAATGCAGCTTCAAAGGGCTCTACATGATCCCAGCCGAGGAATAAGGGTCTTATCTAGCAAACGATCAGTCATTTTCTAAAAAATACAAATGTATATACTTTTTGTATATACTCGACTTCACGCATTACGTAGTCACGTTGGAAAGTTTGCACGTAACGTATGCGGAAGTACCAACCCAGTGTTTTCAAAGCGAACGTGCAAAGAAAGTCAAATGCCCTTTACAAAAACAGGTAAAACAACGACGTCGGATGATTTTGAAGATGAGTTTTTCACCCTACCCCACCTTTTTGAACTGAAGAACACAAACGAAGAGCTAACCATGCGTGACGTTTCCAACGTGATTACATAATGCGTGAAGTCGAGTTAGTGCAAGATGAGCATTTGTGGTTAAAAAGTATACATTTTTATTTTTTTTTAGTAAATGAACGATTGTTTCGCTAGATAAGACCCTTGTTCCTCGGCTGGGATCGTGTAAAGCCCTTTGAAGCTGCACTGAAACTGCAATTTGGACCTTCAACTCTTCAAGTCCACTATATGGAGAAAAATCCTGGAATGTTTTCCTCAAAAACCTTGATTTCTTTTCGACTGAAGAAAGAAAGACATGAACATCTTGGATGACATGGGGGTGAGTAAATTATCAGGAAACTTTCCTTCTGGAAATGAACTAATCCTTTAAGTCTTGCAAGTTGCGAGGTGGGTTCTTCATGGATTGAATTTGTTTGTCCAGCACATCCCATAGATGCTCAGTCAGAGTGAGATCTGGGGAATTTGGAGGCCAAGGCAACACCTCAAACTGTTCCTGAACAATTCATGGCAGGGTCCATCTTCTGCTGAAAGAGGCCACTGCAGGGAACATCAGGAAACACCATTGGCATTAAGGGATGTACATGGTCTGTAAAAACCTTTAGGTGGTATGAGTCAAAGCCGCTTCTAGATGAATTACTGGACCCAGGTTTTCCTAGCAGAACATTGCCCAGAGCATTGGCCTTTGCCATTTTTCCACAGGTAAACACACACACCCAGCCATCTGCCTGATCTAAAAAAAAAATGTGATTCATCAGACCAAGTAACCTTCTTTCCTTGCTCCATTGTCCAGTTATGACTCTCACGTGTCCATTGTAGACACTTTCGGTGGTGGATGGGTCATCATGGGCACTCTGACTGGTCTGCGACTATGCGGAAAACTGTGATGCACTGTGTGTTCTGACACCTTTTTATCATGGCCAGAGTTCAGTATTTCAGCCATTTGAGCTACAGTAGTTCTTCTGTGTGATTGGGACAGACGGGCTAGTCTTCGCTAGTCATGGGTGCCCATGACCCTGACTCCAGCTGTCCTTCCTCGATCCTGATATCAACCACTACACACTAAACACTTGCCATTTTGCAGATGCTCTGGACAGATGATCGAGTCCTCTGTCCATCACCATTTGGCCCTTGTCTAAATTATTTATGCCTTTTTGCTTGCCCATTTTTCCTGCTTTCAACACATTAAATTCAAGAGCTGACTCTTCACTTGCTGCCTATGATTATATTTTCTACCCAAGACAGTTATACCTAAAGTTACTGCATAGAAATACATTATTAAAATTTATTATTATAACATTTTACACAATACTACACACACACACACAATTAAATACATTGTACACTTCAATAATGTAATTATGTACACTATACTTTTCCAAAGTTTGAGGGCTCACCACAACTGCATTTATTTTATCACAAATAAAGAAAAACAATATTATTGTGAAATATTATTACTATTTATAACTTTTTATATTTTAATAGGCCTATATTTTTAAAATGTAATTTATTCTTGTTATGGCAAAGCTGAATTTTCAGCATCATTTCTCCAGTCTTCATTGCCACATGACCGATCTGATATTCTAATATATATCTGATGTTCTGATATGCTGATTTAATGCTTAATAAACATTTATTATTATTATCAATGTTGAAAAACCGCTTAATATATATATATATATATTTTTTTTTTTTTTTTTACAGGGGTTTATGAATTTCTTCTAAAATATCATAAATATATATATATATATATATATATATATATAAAAAAAAATTTTTTACAACTTAATTTCAGTGTAACATCATAAATGTCTTTGCTGTCACTTTTGATCAATTACATGTGTCCTTGCTGATTAAAGTAGCCCATTAATTTCTTTCAAAAAAAAAATGACCCTAAACTTTTGAACGGTAGTGTATATAGACGAGTAGCCTATAGCTCTAAATAATGTTGACGTTTAATTGAAAATGCTTTGTTTGTCAACATTATGGTCATTAGTTGTTTATTATTTTATTTTATTTATATTACTTTTTTTATGTCACGATTATTGAAATTAATATGCTGATCAATGAACTCTCTGTGTGTTTAAATTATGTAATTATGTATTAGTTATTTATTAAATCAATATATAATTATTAAATGAATTAATATATTAATAATTCATAAACATTGTATTGTAATAATCTCTTCCCACATATTACTATGTTTAACCAAATATCATGGTGTTTTAATGATGCATTAGGTACTTGAGGTACTTTGACAAATACCATATGCAAAATCATTTAAAACAGCTTAGTAATAGTGCAGTATGTTTTTTTTCCCCGTTATGTTCACCGATGTGCAAAGAGGATATAAATTGTCATATAGTGGGTCTTTTCATGGACTGATTATCTACCTGTCAGCTAAGTGGAGTATTCGGTTTATGCTATGTGTTATGAAATATGAGGCTCATCATGTGGTTTCATGTGTTTGTGTCAAGCTTTAGGGGTTTAAATGATTCAGTGATTCAGTGGTGTCTGACACATAGTTTCCTAATGCTCCTGTTGGTAATGTATTTGTTTCTTGACATGCATTACATCTAAATATTCCCCTCCGTTTACCCTGGCTAATAACTCAACGTCACTGTCATTTCAATTCGTAGTCCAATTCTGTAATGTAAAACATAAAGTCCATATTTTTGGAGTGTTTCAGCTAGAATAACACTGTAATTAGGGCCTGATGTCACTGCTTTCATTCTGGCTGGTGGCTAGCATGTTGTGTGTCAGTCTGGTGATTCATTGCATGTGTCGGTGTCTTTGATGTGGTGCTTGAGTGTCGTGTTTGCTAACACACTGCCATGATGATGTTATTTCTTCTGTGGTTACCGGATGACAGTTTCATTTCTTTTTTCGCTCCGTGCTTTTGTGTGGCATGTTTTTGAAAATTTCACTCTTTCTTCACTGTAACTTTTCTTCACAGCTCATATGCTTTCTACACTGATCTTAAGACTGCTTGATATATGTGTGTAATGAATGTGTTTCACACACTTGCAAATAGCAAAAAACGACAAAAAGGTATTATGACATCTATGAATTGTTTGACGTACTGTATAAATAACATTATATAGGCCTATCATTAGTACCATGGTATTACCATCTGATACTATCACTATACCATGGTACCACCACAGTACTTTTTCATGTGTGTCTCATTATCTGAGTTCAACTAATGTGTTCAGAATAAGATTTTACTGCTTACCATATACTCCACAGGTATGAAAAAGAAGTGTGCACCTGTAGTGTACTGCTAATCTTAGAAGTTATAATATAATATTAACGAGAAAGGACACTTGTAAGTGTACTTAAAGAGAGTACACATATATTTCTTAACTCACTTAAGTAGACACTTTTAAAAAGTCACCTTGTAATAACGTCAAATTAAAAGCGTTCCCTTAAAATATTTTAAAGCGTTTTAATAGGCTACTCTTTTGTCATGCTATAAAGTACAGTTAATTAGATGTGATGACTAACATACTAAATCAGATTCTTCATTATAATTTTAACTGTTGTGTTATATAATATCATTTTTTCAGTACATTCAGCAGTATACTTTAACCATATTTCAACGACACAAGAATTATGAAATTTCATATAAAGGTGTACTTAGGACCTGCTTAGATGCCAAACACACACACACACACACACACAGCTAATTGCAAAAAAATAATAATAATTCTGCTAATTGCGTTTAATATGAATTTAAATGATAATACATTTTCATTTAATTGCAATTAACATGCAATTAAGTGTCCAAAAACATGACATTCAGTTCGCTAAAACTGAGTATACAAATATAAAGTATACTATAAAGTATACAAATATAAAGTATATTATTATATAATAAGTACTCTTTTTAAAAGGATGTACTTCTTTTAGCAAGGGATTAGCCAACTTGCTACTATGGTATGCAAAAAAAAAAGGAAGCAAAAATAAACATAAATAACAAGAAATATAACAGTTTCTGCATTTTTACCTCACTTTTGTGTAATACAAGTGTCTTTTGGTAGTACGATAAAATACGAGTAGCCTATAGCTCTAAATAATGTTGACGTTTAATTGAAAATGCTTTGTTTGTCAACATTATGGTCATTAGTTGTTTATTATTTTATTTTATTTATATTACTTTTTTTATGTCACGATTATTGAAATTAATATGCTGATCAATGAACTCTCTGTGTGTTTAAATTATGTAATTATACAGCTCAAAACGTTTTGTGCACAATATTTTAATGAATAATTTAGTGTTCTTTTATTTGCAGTTGATTTCATCTAAGGCTCTGACTGCAAGTCAGTATACTGTAGTTTACTGTAAAATCAGGAAAATAAAGTAATGTATACTAAAGATTAAACTAAAGATTAAAAACAAAACTAAAGATTACTAAAAAGATTAACGTTAATTTCACTCAAATATTAGTGGAAGCTTATTGCACTTAGTAGAAAAAAAAATGCTATGCAAACTCAAAGACAGATCAGTGGAGTAAATGTTAAACTGAAGTGTTAAGTATTTCATGTGTTTTTGCACGAGAAAGTTTGGGAGATCTGTTAGTGTTTCATGTTCTGTTGTGTTGGGATTTAATAGGGTTTCTGTTGTCTGTGTTACAGCAGAGTAGAGCTGAAGAGCCTGTGTTTAAGTCAAAGATGAGTCATTGATGTTATGCTGCATGTTGCTTTATGCAAAGGCAGAAACTGTGGAGTTTCTGATAAATTGTTAATGTTCTTTGCTAATTTCATTATTGCATGCATGCGTGCTGTTGTTAGAGTTAAATCAGTGTTTTTAGTTAATTCAGTTGTCAATTTTATTTTTTTTAAATATTCTGTTTTAGTGGACTCAAATGAAATGAATTCACAGTACAATTATACTCACATTATTAACAGCATAAATATTCGTTTTTTTTATTAAATGGCAATTGGCTAATTTAAGACAATGGCTTTCCTTAAATGAAATACATTAACTGCATGGTATTATTACAGTAACATACTGTAAATGCATTAAGTTGCTCTTGTTTTGCTGTTTTCACAGTTGTGCTGTGTTATTTACAGTAGTAGTTGATGATTCACAGTACTTTTATTAATTTATAGCCTTATTGACAACCTAAATTGCCATTACGTTACTGTAAATTTTACAATATTTACAATATGTTTTTATATTATTAAAATATTATTATAAAGTATTATGAATTCTTTTAAATGCATTATATATTAGTGTAATAATATAATAATAAAAAAAAATTCTCCATTACAAATTAAGCGTTTGTATGCATAATATCAGGAAGGATTTGGCGTAATCAGGAAGCTAAAATACCACACAGCTTTGAAAGCACTACCGCTGCCTCTCAATAGCTTCATTCTGCTCTTGCAGTTCTTCATGTATAGCGACGAGTGAGTGTCTTCAATGAGGCACAGAAACCGTGAGTGTCTATAAGACCAACACCTGGGAATACCTGGCTGTTTCTTTCAAAGAATGAACTCTCTCTGTTTGCTTTCCTCCTTTTTTCAAACAGTCATAATGGCTCGCTCAACAACAAAGCTGCCATTTGAAAGAGTGAAGAAAAAAAAAAAAAAAAACACACCCGCTCTGGTTGCCAGGGGTTCTCCTTAAATGTTTACCTTG
>NW_015664989.1:229099-241559 GCF_001515625.1 Sinocyclocheilus rhinocerous | reverse complement strand
GCTGCCAATTGAAAGAGGAAAGAAAAAAAAAAAAAAAACACACCCGCTCTGGTTGCCAGTGGTTCTCCTTAAATGTTTACCTTGCGTACAAAAAGAAAAAGATGCAGAGAGCGAGAGGAGGGACCAAAAAAAAAGTGTGTGAGATGGGACCGGAGCCAAAGCCTTTAAAGTCCGCCACAGAACCATGACAAAAGCAGCTTAATCTCGGTGTTGTCTTTCGGCCTTTCTTTACACATCCTGCCAAGCTGCCTTAAAGGAAAGGAATCTTTCTACAGCCCCACTGACATCATGAAAGCCCGGGATGAAATCAGGGTCATCAAAGCCATTCACATGTGGGACATCTGTGCAAGTGTGTTAAAACACACCAGCGCTGTGCTTTTCCAACCCCTACCTGTCCATCTTTTCCTTCAGACCACCTCTGAAGCCACAACAGACATCTGAAATGCCTCGATCCATAACACAGATGCTTATCGTCCAAGGTAAGGCGTTTGGGAGAAACGTGCCGACAATTAAACAGGAAGTTCCATAAAGCCATTCACACAGATAAAACCCTCTTTAGCGCCTTGAAAGAAACCAGAGGATTCAGCGTGGAGGAAGTGCCGTCATTGTGTTCGGCAGGTGTTGCAACACATTGTTTGCATTAAATGCGACCATCCAAGGGCATCCTCATCGTTTAACTTATTTCCTGTAATTATTCACAGGACTGCAGGTCGTGACCGCGCGCACTGTAAAATGACAATATCATTAATCACAGCTGTGGCGAGAATGAGTAGTTGATGACGTGGGGGCCGATTCATGACTGTGTTGATAGCTAACCTTGACGTTTGTGTCGTGTGGAACAAGGTCAATTTTAAATGCTGACATCTTTTTGTTGTCGTTTCAGGCTAAAGTAGTCTAGACCTTAACAAACTTTCATTTAGGAATTCTGTTTCACAAGGAAAAACAGCTTAGCTTAGCCTAATACAAATCAATAAACTATACCTGCTTTGGTTAAGCGCTTCAATATGTTGGGGTCAGAAGCGTGGAGCATAAATCACTTCATTACCGCTGAAAGCACAAAGACTCTCTCTGTTTTAAAGTTGGACAATCACTTATGCCAACTCTCAAACTGTTTTCTTTATCTCGCTGAAGCAGCACAACTCATTTGTACACCCTGGGGCTGTACAAAGGAAGTCTGATTTATATTTTTCTCAGGCTGCGTGACACAATGACAGCCTGCCCGAGGGCTGAATTTCACTCTCACTGGACCCGGTACAGGAAATTACCATAAATCCCTCTGAAGCCCCAGAGTTCAGGCACATTTCACATGTACAATACTGTCTGTTTGCACCTCGCCCCTCTTAGAGAGCTGGATGTCTTGACAAAACAGACATACTGTTGGAAACGGTTGCACTGGGCAACTCAAGAAACACACACGAGACGGGGAATTACCAGCCGGGGCAGATCAGGGCAGGCCGAGTGATGATAATCGCTCCCCATTCACATGCATCTATCACCTGCCATGTTCTGGATGAAGCATGAAATCCCTAACAGAGACAGAGAGAGAGAGAGAGAGAGAGAATGAATGACGAGTATAGATAAATAACTCAAGACACTGAAAACAACTTATTATTTTAAAATATTAATAATCAATTAATAGCCTACTACTAATAAAGTAAATACGTGTATTAATTACTAATTATTGAAGTTATTAATACCTTCTTATTATATACTTATTTAGTACTATTATTATTATCAGTTGTAGTAGTAGTAGTTTTTTTTATAATCAGTTATTAATCACTTTTGTTATCGTTAATGACAAAAAATTATAGAAAATTACAAAAGCACTTAACAAAAATACATGACAGGAATAAAAAAAAAAAGCAACTAAAATTAAAATGAAAACTAAAAATATAAGAATAAAAGGTCATTCAAAATAATAATAAATACTAACGTACAAATACTACCAAACTGATAATTGCAAAAAGTTTTAGCAATTAATATCAACAACTTTTATTAAATACTAATTAATATCTATCTATCTATCTACTGGCTGGTGGCTAGCATGTTGTGTGTCAGTCTGGTGATTCATTGCATGTGTCGGTGTCTTTGATGTGGTGCTTGAGTGTCGTGTTTGCTAACACACTGCCATGATGATGTTATTTCTTCTGTGGTTACCGGATGACAGTTTCATTTCTTTTTTCGCTCCGTGCTTTTGTGTGGCATGTTTTTGAAAATTTCACTCTTTCTTCACTGTAACTTTTCTTCACAGCTCATATGCTTTCTACACTGATCTTAAGACTGCTTGATATATGTGTGTAATGAATGTGTTTCACACACTTGCAAATAGCAAAAAACTACAAAAAGGTATTATGACATCTATGAATTGTTTGACGTACTTTATAATTAACATTATATATCATTAGTACCATGGTATTACCATCTGATACTATCACTATACCATGGTACCACCACAGTACTTTTTCATGTGTGTCTCATTATCTGAGTTCAACTAATGTGTTCAGAATAAGATTTTACTGCTTACCATATACTCCACAGGTATGAAAAAGAAGTGTGCACCTGTAGTGTACTGCTAATCTTAGAAGTTATAATATAATATTAACGAGAAAGGACACTTGTAAGTGTACTTAAAGAGAGTACACATATATTTCTTAACTCACTTAAGTAGACACTTTTAAAAAGTCACCTTGTAATAACGTCAAATTAAAAGCGTTCCCTTAAAATATTTTAAAGCGTTTTAATAGGCTACTCTTTTGTCATGCTATAAAGTACAGTTAATTAGATGTGATGACTAACATACTAAATCAGATTCTTCATTATAATTTTAACTGTTGTGTTATATAATATCATTTTTTCAGTACATTCAGCAGTATACTTTAACCATATTTCAACGACACAAGAATTATGAAATTTCATATAAAGGTGTACTTAGGACCTGCTTAGATGTCAAACACACACACACACACACACACACATAATTGCAAAAAAATAATAATAATTCTGCTAATTGCGTTTAATATGAATTTAAATGATAATACATTTTCATTTAATTGCAATTAACATGCAATTAAGTGTCCAAAAACATGACATTCAGTTCGCTAAAACTGAGTATACAAATATAAAGTATACTATAAAGTATACAAATATAAAGTATATTATTATATAATAAGTACTCTTTTTAAAAGGATGTACTTCTTTTAGCAAGGGATTAGCCAACTTGCTACTATGGTATGCAAAAAAAAAAGGAAGCAAAAATAAACAAATAAATAACAAGAAATATAACAGTTTCTGCATTTTTACCTCACTTTTGTGTAATACAAGTGTCTTTTGGTAGTACGATAAAATAAGCCTAGGTCAAGTAAAAGATTCTTCTGGTTCAGTTGTCACACTGGAAAAGAAATGTTGAGCACATGTGAGTGCATTTTGGGATGCAGTGTACCACACAAAAAGACACTGCGCATTGTGCTAAATGTAGCATATCATCCAACTATTCACCAAACATTCACATAATCTGCACAGTAGTACTGCAAAAATAGTATGCGTAGCACATGGTAGTTTGCTATTCCAAAAATAGTGAGTCTTTTCCATACTGTCCCTCACATTCACTGTCAACTTCATCCTAATGGTGAAATTACACAACTGCATGTCTTTCAATGAAGCGCATAATGCATCCTCAGCGTCTGTACAACACAGTTAAGCCACTGTTCAATCATGCCACTGCTTTAACAAAGTTCATAAGGCAAACATATGTAACCAGGCATTCAATTACAGCCATTTCATCAAGCTATAGTTAGCCATTTGAGACTTTATGCCCAACCACTGCTTGATTTGCGGTGATGCAATGAAACGCACAAAACCACCCCCATTCCAGTCACCTTGAACATCGACTAGCCCAGATTTAGTGCTATATTAACTGTGTAGTTGTTGAAATTCTGCAGTTTCAGGTCCAGAGATGGAGTTGGGCAGAGGTGAGCCCTCGTGATAGCCTGTTTCTCTGCATATGGATGGCTAATGAGTTCCAGGTGTGTGTCAAAGTCTCAGATGAACCTATTATAACATTCATAGTGCACTTCATACACACGGGACCTTAAGCTCCCCCTACTGAATCCAAACACGCCACTTTAATAAGCGAGGCAAGCCTAATTCAGTTCTATCTTCATTACTTTTTACTTTATCAAACTGTTGAAGGGTCTGTGCTCACCGGTACGGCTTCCTCTGGGATTTGTTTGTGAGTTTCTTTTACATTCCAAAGAGGTGAGCAGCCTGGAAACTTAACTGCCTCCAACAAGTTTTTTTTTTTCCTTCAGTTGTAGTAATTGTGGGAAGTGATTATTGTAAACACACACACGCTCACTCACAGCACCCCATATGAAAGTACACCACCACATCAGGAGAAAACGGCAACCAGATGTGCTGTTAGCAGAATGACCAGAGGAAACACAGACTATTAAAGGTAGAGTGAGAAGAAGTGTAAGTGATGCATAGTGCACAGCAAATCACTAGAACATTTGCCATTTACTGTATGCACCATATACAGCATGCACCATAGGCTATATACAGTATGTGTGTGTGCACGCATACGAATGTCCATATATAATAGAATTCCTATGTATAATAGAACCCCTACTGGTTAAACTTAAGTAGGAACAATAGGGACATTTGCATTAAAAACATGATTTATACATTTAGAATAAGAAACTATGTTACTGTTGGTTTAAATATGGCAAAACTATGCAATTACGTAGTCACCTGCAATTGCGGTTTTAAAAACATTTGTCATCTTAATATCCCGTCCCCTTGAGACATTCACTTCCTAAACGAATCAAAGACAAACTATTAAGGAGCTGTCCTCAACGTAATTGTGCCATCTTTCTCAGCAGCTTGTGCAACATGGCAGATATGACAGTGGAACAATCTCTGCTCTCTTTTGATCAGTCGAAGCCCTCAAGGTATAACCGTCTCTTCTTTCACTGCACACTTTACGCTGTCACAGCTCTTCAGATTTACTGAGTGCTAAAGTGTTCATCAGCTCTACTGTATGCAGCCACTAGATTATAAGGATTGTTTTTTAGACAATATCAAATATTTGGAGTACCTTGAGGCATTTGACATTTGAAGGTGCTGGAACTCATTTAGCTCTTGCGGTTTTCCATAAGTAATACGAGCTCCGGGACTGCAGCAGGAAGGAGCACTGCAACTGTAAATATTCCTCATTTACTTGCTCCTCTATGGGCATTATGGCTAGTTTTCCAAATGTTACATTAGATTAGCCTACACCCTGGCTGTGAGACCAGCAGGGGCGTGACCGACATTCAGAGGCGGACAGTAACTAAGTATATTTACTTTTTACACAACATCAGCATTTTTGGGGACCCCAGAAATGAAAATTCTGTCATTTACTCAACCTGCATGACTTTCTTTTGTCAGTAGAATACAAAATAAGTTTTATTTTATTTATTTATTTATTTTTTAACTATGAAAGTCGGTGCAGTCCATTGTTGTTTTGGAACCCATTGACCTTTTTTTCACATATGACAAAAATATTTTGAATAGTTATATACAGGTACACACACACACACACACACATATATATATATAAAAATAAATTTCAACATACTTAAAAATGTCCAAAAATATATGGCTTATGTATTTTTGAAATGAGTTCAATAAGTGTTAGTCTAGTTTTATATTTCCTAATTTTAGGCAATTTATATTTGTGTTCTCTATCTATCTATCTATCTATCTATATCCATCCATCCATCCATCCATCCATCCATCCATCCATATTGTTGTAAGGACTAAAACATTACTATTAAACTTCAATTTGTTTATGTAACATGAATGATGCCCCATCGAAAAGATTTTATTTTTAGGGATTAAAAATAAGATTTTTTTTGCCTGCTGTATGATAAAGCTCTAACAAACTCACTTAAAGCTCAAAAAATCTAATAAGCTTACATTCAAGGTGGGACTTTGATCTTTTGATTATTGTGCAGTGCGCAGTGGAGTGCTTTAGCAGCAAGTTTTGAGCAGGCCTTCAGCTAGTCCTTGTTTGCTCATATTTGTCTAGTACAGTGTGAAACATGTACACAAACATTTTCCAAAGACAGCCCACCTCCAAACCCCAGCTGATTTGTTTGGTTGAACCCAAGATTTGATTAGATGACCCTAGATAACAAGCAAGAAACAACAGAAAACCCCCAAACAAACTCAAGCCACATTATCAGATGCATCATTTTAATCAATGCGAACAAGGTTTGAACACCTCAGTACAATGGCATCAGTGTGTTACAGGAAAAACATGCTGCAGAGAACGTTTTGGATGTGATTAACAGCACATGCTGCCAACACAATGCGAGTCATGCGCAAAATGGCATATTAAAATTCACACTCACAAACTGTTCAACGAGGGTCTGTGATTAATTGCTACAATACATTTATGGAAACAAGAGCACAGATGTTCACTGTTCATTGAGAGGCAGCGTTAATGCATTGCGCGGCATCATAAGAGAGTCAGTTACAGGTCAGCGCTGCAGTGTGTTCATTGCTTGACTACTTTTTGCCTAAAAGTATCCGGTAAAAATAGCACAGCTTTGTGACATATAAAACTATTATGAGATGTGATTATCCGTATTGCTTTTGGACCGGAGTGTATGTCATGTTGGGGGTCCCAGGGAGGACACAGAGCCGTATTTGTAGGCCGAGGGTAGTTTGAACACAGGCGTTTCCCATGCTGACTCTCTGCGGTAGGCCACATTATGGGATGGATTCATCACCGGCTCCCGTAGACCAATGGAGAATTCCCTACTGCAAGAGATACTTCTCCTGTTACTCTGGGTGTCTATACTAAGATAGAATAGTATTCCAAGATACAAGACAGTGGAGTCATTCTTTAGTGGAAGAAATACCTGACAGTGGCGCTGAATGGTGTTGAATGGCTACCCATAGAGCTCTGACTTGATGCTCTGTGAAGAACTGAACCTAAATGGAGGAGACCATTCATTGCAGAACAAAGTATACAGCGAGATTGTATTAATGGATTGTTGATATCATTGAGAAATGACATGTCAAAAGCACTATCCACTCTTTTTAGAGGAATGTATTTGCCACTGGGAAAATGTAATTAGTATTATCAAAGCCAATTGCTTTTTAATGAAAGTCTGTAAATACAGTGTTTTAGTCTTTTATTAAATGGATTGAAGTATGGATATGTCAGTTATTTAGCATGACACGATCAGCACAAAAACACATCTGTAATATGTTACTGTTCACGCAAATTCTGTCTGCTCTCTTTGGTAATTGTTGGTCTATAATATACAAATATGCCTCAGTCTTCGGTTATTGTTTTATACTGTTTTTTTTTCAGATTTTAAGAGTTCATCTTGAGACAACTGCATTCTGTTTCAATCAGTTGCCATTTGAACACAAGTGTACATTTATACTCACTGTAGTTAGTGTTATTGCAGAGAAATTTGTTTGATATATTTTAGACCTTTCCAACTAACGGTCTAAAACAATAATGAATGTGTTTTAATCTCTTACGATTGATTATTAAATAAAACTTTCTCCTTTTTTATTACCTTTTTTAATTACAGTATTCACAATATCATTGTTAGTTTTATTTTATTTATTTACTAGTTTCTGTTTATTTTGTTTTTATTTTAGTTTTAGTATTATTTCTCAGCACAGTCTAGTGCTATCTTTTGAAGTTTAATTCAGGCTGAATGTAAAGGTCTTTATTAAACCTTAATTTCTGGTTTTATAATATGGTATTATAATATATCATGTATCAAAGACTCCAATAATTTGTTGCAATTATTATTTTTAACTAGTTTTAGATAATGAAAATGTATTTTACTAAGGTTTCGGTTTTTATTTTTATTTCAGTTAATGAAAATGTTTGGTTAATAATAATACTAGGTTTGATTGCTATATTTATTGTAAAGTCTTTTTTAAAAGAAAAAATTTTGTGTCAAGTTAGTAGTTTTGAATTCTTCTTGAAAGGGATCAAATGTAAATAGTGAAAACATTGGTTTTTGTGTTGGCCACAACAAGCTGTTAATTATCAGGGGCCAGTTGCATAAAGATAATCACTACGTTAAGACGGTGTCTTAAGAACTAATTCGACAAACTAGTAGTTTGCAAAGAGATAAATGGTCTTACTTTTTGGATTCAGATTAGACCATTCTCCCTTTTTATAACTGACTTTAAAAAGTTATGACCAGCCTTAAAGAAAAAAATGAGACGACTAACTTTTTAAGACTAGCATTGGCCCAGAATATCCATAACAGTGCAGTTCAGGTGACTGAAAACCAAAACCAGCAATGATTTTGCAATGACAAACCTATGCGGCAGTCCTTCGGTGAGCTTCTGAGACAAATTCTACTCAGGAGTTCTGGCTAGATGGAAAAACACAAGTATAATCACAACAGAGCTGTATATACTCTACAGTAAATGACACAGTATACAGAAAAATAAATGGCGTTTACTTTGTGAGAGTGCCCCCTGCTGTTGATTTCTATGCTGTCAGCTCTGAGAAAGATCAACCAAACAAACGTTACAATCACAATCAAGTCATTCAGTGATTAAAGCACAGACTATTCCGAGAAAACAGACGTGACAGATAATATGTCAAAAGACTCATGGTTGTATTAGATCAAAAGGGTGCTTCTACTAAATACTGAGCAGAGGGTCTGAATACTTAGGGCCGTGTGATATTTCAGTTTTTCTTTTTTGATAAATCTGCAAAAATGTCAACAATTCTGTGTTTTTCTGTCAATATGGGGTGCTGTGTGTACATTAATGAGGAAAAAAAATTAACTTAAATGATTTTAGCAAATGGCTGCAATATAACAAAGAGTGAAAAATTTAAGGGGGTCTGAATACTTTCCGTACCCACTGTATATAAGTAATATATCAAATAAGGTATCAATTTAAAAAATCACGTCAGTTTTGTTCTGTACAGTTGATTATGAAACAGTTTAGTGTTTCTGAATCAAATATAAAAAGAAAGAATTATGAAACCATGTGAAATGTGAAACAAAAGGACTTTTAACAAGTTGTTCTAAATGTTACACACTACAACTTAGTTTAAACCTTCTTTAGAGATGAAAGCTGATCGTTTACTCACAGGCTAGCAGAGGACAAGGATCGTGACATCGAGAGTGGGGAAGAATAGGGGATTTTTGTCACTGGGGAAGCTGAAATAAACAGAGAAACAGCACTTTGGAATGGTATAATAACTCACAAAATGGTTACTAGGGCTAAAATATTTTTAACTGCTTACAAAACTGCAACAGTCTGAACAATCTGTTCATCTAAAAACAAGCAAGCTAAAACGCACCTTGTCTCTGACTTGCTGACTGTAAATCTCGGTTGGACTGTAACACCAGTCTTGAACTGGAATGATTTCAATGGCACGCGTTACATTAATAAAGTACATGTTTACAGTGTTCTCTTCTTCAGATCCTCCGTTCCTACATCCATACGGTATCACATGTTGTCTTAGAAGAATACATGCCCCATTTACAATGGATATAAAAAGCATCCGCTGCCTCTGGCTTTTTATTTCTAAAATGTCATTTATTCCTCTGTAAAGCTGCATTTTCAGCAGCCATTTCTCCAATCTTCAGTATCACATGATCCTTCAAATCATATACTATTTTGCTGCTCAAGGAACATTTCTTATCACAGTTGAAAACTGTTGTGGTGCTTAATATTTTTCAGGATTCTAGAAAGTTCATAACAACAGCATTTACCTCAAGTAGAAATCTGTTGTTAAGATGTTATAAATGTCTTTACTATCGTTATTGATCAATTTAATACATCCTTTCTGAATAAAAGTATTAAAGAAATAGTTCAACCAAAAATGAAAATTTGCTGTAAATGTACTTAGCCTCAATCCATCATCCAACATGTAGATGAGTGTTTGTTTCTTCATCAGAACATATTTGGATTAATTTAGCATTACATCTGCCGTGAGCAAGTGTTGTACAGTAATGCTAAATTTCTCCAAATCTGTTCTGATGAGGAACAAACTCATCTACATCTGGAATGGCTTGATGGTGAGTCATTTTTCAGTAGATTTTTTTATTTTAATGTCTTAAAAAAATCAAGAATAAGGAAAAGCTAAAATTGCACTGAGCACATTTAATTTCCACATATACTAAAAACTGGAACTGGACTACCATTAAGGTTTTGTATTTAATGAGAGTAATATTTTTTACCAATTTACAGAAATGTGTTTTCATTTTGATATGAAGGAATATTTTCCTTTGATATGAAGGGATATTATCTCTTTTCATAGATCACATTGACATACCTTTGATTTTGAACAGTCATTTCTAACTTGGATATGTAAGCATTCTGTTCTGAAATTTTCCTGCACAAAATAGAAAACAATAGAAATAAGGCAAAAATACAATAGAAATGGCTGCACTAATGCAGTACTCATACATACTTGGACATCTTCTGCATCTCTTGTTGCATTTTCAGGCCATCCTCCTTCATTCTCTCAATCTGTTTTATTTGACATTAATTTGATTTGGATTAACTAAGCCATATTAGCAGCATCCACATCTACCATATCCAAGTATCAGAGCCAGTCATGTTAAGGACAAGATGCTCTCACCTTCTGCTGATAGTGGGCCAGTAATCTTTTCTGGTGTCTGGCCTGGAATTGTAAAACCTGCAAAGCATAATAAATGTGACTTTACGCCTTAAATTCACGATTAACATAGCTGCAATCTACTCATTTTATGTATAGGACTACCTTGCTTATCTCTGAGAAGTATTTGACTGCAACTGCACTGATATCTGAGAAAAGCTCTTGCACCTCTGAGCTACTCTATGAGAACAATACACAGATTAGTGGTTTAAAGATTAAATTAATCTTTATCACAAAAAAAAATCTCTTGTAGCTTACTTTATCAGACAGTGGGGAGATCTGACACGTTGCTTTGCAAATGAAGCAGACACCCTGCTTTCCTAAAGGGGGAAAACAAATAGACCCTCTCTGTAGAACGATATTACTTCCAGCAGAGGGCAGTATATGCACACATTTAAGCCAGCACCATTTATACCATTTTGAAATCTGAAAATATATCATTTAAATATAATAAAATGTTAATGTTAAATTATACCTTCATATATCACATTAATAACAGTTATAATTATGTATAATATAAGATTATATATAAATACAATGTAAATAATCATGTTATATATAATGTATAATGTTAGTTGAGTGTGCTACCTCTCTGAAAGCAAACATTACAGATGATGTGACCGCAGTTTGTGACAGCCAGCTGACGCTCAGGACCAGGTGACACGAAGCAGGAGTTACAGCAAATCCAGTGAGACATTATTCTGTTTATGTACAACAACATCATCTAAGCTGTGTGCTACAACTTCTACAAGTGAACTGTCTACCTAGCGTTACATAGCCTTTCATTTAACAGGCGCTATACATGTCTAAGATTACTGTAGAGCTGCCTTTAATGCCAAAACTGCTGCTATCACCATGTACTGTATGTTGTATGCACCTGTTATTGCCAGAACACTCTCTAGGTAGACTGCTTACACGGTTTTGAGACACAGCCTATGTGTTGCTAGGGTCACGCATATTATTTCATAGCAAACCGATCTAACTTACGCTAGTATCATCTCGAGTGCTAGTTTATTCAGTTTAAAGCACTGTGTTTAAAATACACTTTTTTCTCACTTCTGAGGGAAGAATGATTGATACAAAATATGAAAATAAAAAAGACAAATTGATTAAATGTACATCAAACGGGGGTAAAAATAAAGGTGGATGTATAGCGTTTGAGCCAACTAACGTTAACGTTATACAAAATAATGTATAAAATGTCCCTGAGTACTTCAAGAAAGTTTCCCATAGGTGCTGTGGTCACTAAATCTCTAGAATAAAACACATACCTGTAACTTTTTTGCACGCTATCCAAATTTATATCAGTCGCGTGTACACGAAATTGTATGTTTACTAGTTATCATATAAACAGTTTAGCAGGCTTTCTGACGCTTTTTGAAACGACGACGTCACGGTGACGTAATCGCGCACTCCTCAAAAAATAAAAAAATAAAAAAATAAATAAAACAACCAATGCTGACCGTAGTTTCATAATCATGCTGAATTGAACATTTATTGTTAAAACAATCAAACATAATTTATATTTCTGTTACTGTATCTTCTTTTTTGATGGTGGTGTTGATAGTTTTATTGTGGCCCTGGACCACAAAGCCAAAGTAACACGGGTATATTTGTAGCAATAGCCAAAAATACTGTACATTGTATGGGTCAAAATTATCGATTTTTCTTTTATACCAAAAATCATTAGCATATTAAGTAAAGAACATGTTCTATGAAGATTTTGTAAATGTCCTACTGTAAATCTATCAAAAAATAATTTTTTATTTGTATCATATACATCTAAAAAAATGG
>NW_015664989.1:189156-229042 GCF_001515625.1 Sinocyclocheilus rhinocerous | reverse complement strand
TTTTATGCCAAAAATCATTAGGATATTAAGTAAAGATCATGTTCCATGAAGATATGTCCTAAATGTCCTACTGTAAATCTATCAAAACTTAATTTTTGATTAGTAACATGCATTGCTAAGAACTTGGACAATTTGGACAACTTTAAAGGCAATTTTCTCAATATTTAGATTTTTTTGCACCTTCAGATTCCAGATTTGCAAATAGTTGTATCTCGGTCAAATATTTTCCTAACAAACCATACATCAATGAAATGCTTATTTATTCAGCTTTCAGATTATGTATAATTTCAAAAAAATTACCCTTATGACTGTTTTTGTGGTCCAGTGTCACAAATATTCGAGGTTAAACACTGTTAGAGTGGAATAAAACAAAGACACACACACACACACACACACACACATAAATAATAATAATAATACAATCTGTTGGTAGGCCTATTTAATAAGGCTATATTATGAATTTATTAAAATCAGTTGAATTTATTAAAATCACATGCTCATTGCAGGGTATTGTGCTCAGATGAGGTAATTTAGACTTACTCATTTATCAAAATGCTTCAAACAATGTTACAGTTAGTCATTTCATAAAGCTAAACCAACTTCTTTTCAATTAGAAAGTTTTTGAGGTTTTTTATTTGCCAGATTCCAACAGAAAGGAGTATTGATGTCTGAATAATGGCCCACCACAAAACGTTTCCATTTGTTTCCTCACTCATTTGGCGAAACCTCTCCTCACGTTCCTGGTTGCAGTAAAATAAACAGATACAAATTGCACATAATCACCAGAGAGTAAGTGCAGCTTGGAAAATGTGGACAGATGACACTTGGTCTGGTTCTTATTCTGGCAAGCAATTAATATGGCAACATTTTGTTGTCAGGCCACCCTGCCTGTGTTTGCTTACCCTTTGGAAATTTTGCTGCCTGCTAATGTAACGCATCTGGTCAATGAGATGTTGCAAGTTGTACTCCATTGCTTTCATGGTGTCTTTTGCCTTTGCAGCATTAGGATCAATGGTATGCTCGCCCAGAGGTAACAGAGACTAGGGACAGTGAGGAGATATGTTTTTTTAAATTAATACCTTTATTTAGCAAGGATGCATTAAATTGATAAAAAGTGGCATTTATAATTTAATTTGTAAAATTATAAATGCTGTTAATTTGAATTTATTTATTTATGTATTGAATTAATTTGTTGAACACAAAAGAAGATATTTTGAAGATTGCTGGTAATCAAACAGTTGGTGGTTGCCATTGACTTCCATAGGAAAAGAAATACAATGGAAGTCAATGGCAACCACCAACTGTTTGATTACCAGCAATCTTCAAAATATCTTCTTTTATGTTCGACATAAGAAAGCAACTCATACAGGTTTGGAACGACATGAGGGTGAGTAAATGATGACAGAATTTTCATTTTTGGGTGAACTAACCCTTTAAATTCAGTATATGAGACCACAGCATTTCACGACTTACCAGACGATCTCCAGCGAACACAGAGAACCTGGTGGAGTTGGACTGCATGCACAAGAAATGTTGACCCGAAGCATGGGATGTAAAGGCGAATTTTCCATATCTCCCAAAGCGTTTTAACAAGACCACCTGAATATGACAGAACGTATCAGAGGAATTGTTGCAGGTGGTAATAGTTAAGGTAACGCATCTGGTCAATGAGATGTTGCAAGTTGTACTCCATTGCTTTCATGGTGTCTTTTGCCTTTGCAGCATTAGGATCAATGGTATGCTCGCCCATCTGGAGTTGGACTGCATGCACAAGAAATGTTGACCCGAAGCATGGGATGTAAAGGCGAATTTTCCATATCTCCCAAAGCGTTTTAACAAGACCACCTGAATATGACAGAACGTATCAGAGGAATTGTTGCAGGTGGTAATAGTTAAGAGTTTATTGTATAATTCTCATGCATGAAGAGCTGAATGCTTCAGACCGCATGGTTAGGGTCTCTCACAGTCACAGTCAAACCAAGGTGTGGGATATTGGCCTTCTTATTTTCATCCCAGTACTCTAGCAGAAAGACGCCTGAAGGGAGAAACATGATACTATAGTCCTTCCTTATTACAACAATTTTACAGTACGCTACGACCAGTGTAGCTGCTTTGTATGTGCAGAGCACTACAGTACCTGAACTGAATACCCTATTGATAGTTGCTGGAATAAAGAATTAAATGGATCATTCACCACATAATGAAATTTCTGTTATCATTTACTCACCCTCATGTTGTGATTTAATCCAAGTTTTGTGAAGGAAATAACTATGGTCTGTGTTTTTACTCCACGATAAGTAGGTTCCACGACCATTATATGTCAGTCCCTTTTTAATTCTAGATGCCATGTTACGACATATTTTATTTACTTATGATAGTACACTTTAATTGAAATTAAATGGAACCATTTTGGTCAGATCTCTGATCAGTTTAGTAGATATAAGCCCCTAAATAGTCTCTGACCTGATGTGTTTAACAAGAATAGGCCAAATGTATCACACATTTTGCCTCTAGAGTTTATCTTGATGTTTGGACCGCATACAAACAAAAGCACATACAAAAAGTAAACAATAAATGTCCTACACATATTAAAAGTATGATTATATTTTCAAATTGAATATTAAATCACCTGTTAGTCTAAGCAGCATATGAGGAAACGTGTTCCGGGACTATTTAGGATCAAATAACTGATTCATGTTGTGTAATAGGGCAAATATGTATAACGTTGTATAACAGCACAATTCATCTTCACTGACCTGACACAAGTGTGTCCTCTGGAATCTCCTCAATGATACACTTTTCCTCCTGTTCCCCTAAATCAAAATACATCGCCGGAGCCAAAATGACACAACTGGCTAGCAGCAGGCCTGTCAGCCTCATGTTCATTGCTGTAAAACAGTTCATTTTTAAGGTAAGAAAGCTACAAATAACAATAACTGGACACTAGTAAAGCTGTATGTGCCCAGCAGGTTTAGTGTGAGAAATCTGCAGCTGCTGTTTGTAGAGACATGTTTAAACAAGGTAAACAGAAAGTCATGATAAGACTAGGGAGAGACCTAAATATGTTGATAGAAATAGTCAATTTATTACATGCCTTGCTTCATTAAGATATATAGTTTAATATATAGTAATTAAATACCTGTATCGGCCTGTATACTTGGGCTCAAAAACTATTTTCAAGTCACACTTGAAAATGTTGTGCATTAGAAAACAAAATATCAAACCAGATGTCATTTAGAAAGACATCACAGTTTTTGATCCAAATATTTCACAAAAACATTTCAAAAGAGGATAAAGACAAAGCGTTTTGTGACACTTTTGTGTCCATAGTTTATGTACATAATCATTGTGATGAGCAACATGGCAAAAGTGGCTTTGAATAGTGAAATAAGAAAATATCTGGCATCATTTGATTTGATCCTTGATATTCAGACATCTTAAGTATGACTTACATGTCCAAATAGATGGACAGATTATATTGCAGTTATTATCTTTTAGGAAAGTATAATCATTTTTCACACAAGCATGACAAATTCAAAGGAATTCAGAAGGATTTATTTATCTGTATGTACAATTTTATATACAGTTTTGCAATTAATGTACAGATATCATCCACTGATGCAACATGTTTTGAGGAGAACAGGGTATTTTTTTACTGAAGATGTTTATCTGAACGATTGAGCTTGATAATGTCAATGGTGTTTTTTTCCACCAGAGAGCACCAGACTCCATGAACAGTGCATGAGGACAGTGTGTGCAACTTACAGCAAACTCAGCCTATAAACTCCTGTTATTAGAGCAAACGTTGCTGTATTGAAAGTATAGAATCGGCAGTTCCTCATATTTCACTCTCAATTGTGATACACTTACTGAGAATTTGCTTTGGGTACTTCAGTCTTCTTTTTAACTTGGGATATGTTGCCTAGCCCATTCATTACCATGTTTAAGCTTGTTAACCCTCCCATGACATCATAATAAAAAAACTATGTTGCCTAGCCCATTCATTACCATGTTTAAGCTTGTTAACCCGCCCATGACATCATAATAAAAAAAAAACAAAGTCATTCCATTTGTAATGTCTCGTTGTAAAGCTGTTAACCAGTAGATTGTTCCCTGTGGATGAGGTATGGATGGTAGGTCCTCTTTATATTCACACACAGTTGTCAGGGATACAGAGCTTCTTTTCCTCTAGGGGTGGGCAGGCAGCCCCATTGTTTGCAGGATGCATGTGAATATAGCGGGTTCTGTGTTTTACCCCTTTCTCACCACACTGACCCTTACAAAGACCCCAAGGTGACCAGACAGAAACCTCACAGTCCAGAGGGGTATCTGTAGAAAAAGAGATGTTGATTAGTACTAATAACTTACCGGGAACAAATAATTTGTTAAAGAAATAGTTTGCACTTTTTTGAAAATTACAGTTCGATAAATTAAAATCATCATAAAATCACCCTTGAAACTTTCATGTTTTGGTGCACTATTCCTTGAATAGGGCTAATAAGGCTAAGCAACTCAATCTCCAGATTAAAAATAACTAGTTTATGTTTTTTGACAAATTGGTTTGAATTTGTACTATTTGAGTCGTGTGAAAATGCAAAGAAAAAAAAAATGCAGAAAAATACAAGCATGAAGCATGATCCAACCAGATTGTATAAAAGCGTATGTATGAATGAGAATAGTAATAATTAATATGAGTTTGCCACCAATTTGCCAAAACGTTAATTACAATTGCCATGAAAATGTTTTCGGCTAACACTATTATAAAACAAAAAAACTCTATGATGTAAAATATAGATTGCATTTATATTTTTTGTGAAGTGTAAATAAATGGACAGTTACCTAAACTGAATCAATTTGTTTTATGTTTTATGCTAAATCAAAGTTTAGAGCTACTGAATTTAAAGTAAACTCAGACAATAAATGTAAATCCTTCAAATTTTGCAAAAATAATAGCTTCTCCTGATTCACTGATGCTTTCCAGAAATCCTGACCTTGTAAAAGGCTGATATGCATCACAGACTTCTGTGCAAGTAGGAAAACAGAAGGATGAAATCAAAGCACACATTTCACTTCAATGACAAACACTTCCTGAGTGCTGAGTGGCAGAAAACTTTTAAACGGGTTGGCCTCCATTATAGTGTTTGCAGTGTGTTGTGTTGGTTACCATGGGAGTTGATAAACCTTTCTACAGCCCGCAATTTAATCACCACAAGTTCTCTCTATGGATTTGTAGTGTTTCCCTCGAAAACAGAATTTAAGATTCAAATGCAAGTATGTCAACTCTGTCTTTTTGCATGATACAGTTCTGTATGAGGACAACATTCACATCACAATTCATTTTACAAACAATTTCTAATGCTTACTTATGAGAGACCTATCAATTTCATTGTCGCTTGGAATCTGATTGGACTGGGTCGGCTGAATGGGTAAGCTGAAGATCTGTTTATTCTTGATCTTTGTTAGGGAGACTTTGGCTATTGGGGGGAGATGCTTCAGTCGGGGATAGTAGAAGGAGTTTGCAGGGTGTCTTGGGAATGATGCGGTTATCTGTTGAGAGAAGACACAGTATCTGTAACAAGATTTGTAACGAGACCTCCATCCCTGCTGAAAAAAGGTGGTCAGGTGGTCTACCAAGTGGTCCGGTTTGTTGGTTTTAGAAGGGGTTTTGACCACTGACAAACTGAACCAGCATAAACCAGCAAACCACCTTGAACTGTTTTTTGTTTTTTTTTCCAGCAGGGGCTGGTTCCCAAAGTGGTCTAACTGTGCTGAAAAAATACATCTTAAACTTGCATAAGATTGTTTCCAGGTCTCCTCTGGCCTCCAAGTCTGGTCAGGTTGGTCTTAGAACGATTTTGAAAACTTTTCGGTTTGTGAGGCTGGGAAATAACCAGCTAAACACCAGCTTGGCCAGGCTGGGAAAGCACCTTAAACCAAAAAGGACCAGTAAACCAGCTCATTGTGGTCTAAGAAGCATTGTGTCATGGAAAATATTATAAATATATACTGTATGACTTGTAGGGTTGTCCGCTTTTAGACATTACCTGAGTGATCTTGTCTTGAGGAATGGTCTCAAAGTTTGGTGAGGAGAAGGTGAAACCACTGTCTGTGCCGGCATCATAGGGGTAGAGATCTAGGCTTATGTTTTCTATCCAGTTATCACCCTCGCACAAGTTTAGACTGTCTATTCCAACAAACCAGTCAGGACTTGGCACAATGCGGACAATGAAGGACAGCTGCAAAACAAGAAGACCATTAGTGTTCTGTTCCACTCTGGTTCTAGCTTGCTCATTAGCTAGTATGAGTTGCTGGCTGGTTTTCGTTCGGTTGCGCTGTGGTTTTAGCTTGCTCATTAGCTAGTATAAGCTGCTGGCTCGTTTTCATTTGGAAAGTTTTATTATTTACAATTCTCTCTATAATATTTTATATGGAATGCCTGGGAGGCCAGTGAAGTATGTGCATGTAAAGAGTGAGTTCCAAAAGAATGCTTTGGACACAGTATGCAAGTGTCCACATCTTCTGACTGAAAACATCTGTGGTTTTTATTCAAAAACAACTGAAAAAAAATAAAATAAAAACAGCTTAAACCAGCCTATGGTCTTTGCTGGTCTTACTGTAGATGGTCAACGATAGCCTAGCCTGTATCCCAGCCAAATCATAGTTTAGCTGGTTTATCTGGTCAGCCTGGTGGTGTTTCAGCCCGACCAGGTAACCGAAAACCGTTCTAATTGAATTTGATATTAATTTTAGTGTCATACAGTTGCATACGTAGGGCCATGTTTTGGTGCTGAAGAAACGCTCAGGCTTGTCCTTGCTTTGACCTACTGCAGTGCACAGTGTACTTACTAAAGAGTGTCTTGCATAGACCTCAAATTCTGTGATTGCCTGGCCGGTTCCTCCAACCACAGCTGGTGCTGAGAAGAGGCCATAGACGCTCTGGATCCATTCCCCAGCTGCCTCCACTTCCTTTATCAGTGTCCAAGCCTCTCCTCTCTCAGAAAACTCTCTCACCCCATTACTGGCGTACTCGTTCCTTTGCCAGATGTGATAGTCTGAGCTGTGAGTTACTCCTAAAATGAAAATTATAGTTTTCAATGTGTACTTCTACTTTAGTGCATAACATGCTACTCAAGCACTGCCATCATTGTCTTGCTCAAACCCATAGGTAGAATTATACAGTGGCTTGTGAGGAGCTGAGTTTTTTTTTTTTTTAAAGAAAGGACTTTTTATAGGAAAGTTTTTAGGCATTATCTTATGTTGAGCAACCCAGATTTTGGCATCCCCATTACTGTAAAACCCCTTTTTTTGAACCTTTATGTTGAATACTTGTATCACCTAACCTTTGTTTTTACTTCCTTCGGAGGGGTTAATCTGGGTCAAACCCCCTCAACAGGAACAGTGTGAAAGGTTTGGGTGAACAGACCCAAAAAGTGGTGTAGCACATGTTACAAATGTTTAAAAGAATACCCTGTTCTTACTTATAAGATCGGCCCACTCACCAATGATGGGGGACCACTGAGCAGGCGGCCTGTACAGAGGGTAGTGTTTGGGGAAGGCAGTCTGAGTCCACTGGCCGGTAAACGTCAGTCTGTACTTGGCTGCGGACGGCGCCGTGCATACGCGGTCCACGTCGACCGGCATTGCAGGGACTCCACTCAGCAGGGCCAGAGTCACGGTAAGCCACTGCAGCCAGCAGTTCACTTTCAAAGATGTCATCTTTTCCATGCTGGTTCTGTGAGGGAACAATAAACTGTTTTACCAGGCATGTGGATGCATGCCATAACCAGGTTTGAAAGCTTTGAATCACACCTTCCTTACTAAACTGACAATGGTAAAACAGTTGAATTAAAGACTTTACATAAGCTCCTGGGTGAGTGATTTGGTATAACTGTGTCATACACTGACTAAGAAGGAAAGAATGTAGGTCAGGATAACCAAATTCACTCTCTGTGTTTCCAGGCACTCTTACATGCAATATTCAGCAAAAGAGGGATTGACAATGAAATTGCATACTTTGTTGAAATTGGTTAAGCGATACTCAATATAGTATTTTTTATATATATATATATATATATATATATATATTTAAATCACTATATTAGCATAAACTGTTGCATTAATTTATATTATTATTATCCAACTGCATGCACCATGCACGATAATTAATTTAGTCATTATATTCAAAATATTCAAAATTAATTTAGAGTTTAGCTCCAACCCTAATTAAACACACCTGAACCAGCTAATCAAGCTCTTACTAGGCATAGAAACTTCCAGTCAGGTGTGTTGAGGCAAGTTGGAGCTAAACTCTGCAGGACACCGGCCCTCCAGGACCGAGTTTGGACAGCCCTGGTATATCACCTAACCTTTGTTTTGACTTCCTTTGGAGGGGTTAATCATAGTTACTGGGTCAAACCCCCTCAATAGGAACAATGTGAAAGGATTGGGTGAACAGACCCAAAAAGGGGTGCAGCAAATGTTAAACATTTTTACAAGAATAATGGTTACTACTACCCTGTTCTTACTCATAAGATCAGCCCACTCACCAATGATGGGGGACCACTGAGCAGGCGGCCTGTACAGAGGGTAGTGTTTGGGGAAGGCAGTCTGAGTCCACTGGCCGGTAAACGTCAGTCTGTACTTGGCTGCGGACGGCGCCGTGCACACGCGGTCCACGTCGACCGGCATTGCAGGGACTCCACTCAGCAGGGCCAGAGTCACGGTAAGCCACTGCAGCCAGCAGTTCACTTTCAAAGATGTCATCTTTTCCATGCTGGTTCTGTGTGGGAACAATAAACTGTTTTACCAGGCATGTGGATGCATGCCATAACCAGGTTTGAAAGCTTTGAATCACACCTTCCTTACTAAACTGACAATGGTAAAACAGTTGAATTAAAGACTTTACATAAGCTCCTGGGTGAGTGATTTGGTATAACTGTGTCATACACTGACTAAGAAGGAAAGAATGTAGGTCAGGATAACCAAATTCACTCTCTGTGTTTCCAGGCACTCATATATAAAACACTATAATAAAATAATTTAATAAAATAAGTGTTAATTTATTTTTAATAGTTAGTAGTACCTTCAATTATGCTGATTAAAATTAAATTAATTTATGATTATTTGAAGGAAAATAATTTTATTATAGTATTTGATATAAAACTGCATTTTTACTGTATATTTTTATTTATTGTAAAAATAAAGTACTTGTATTTTTGACAATGTAAGCTTATTTAAAATAATAAAAATAGCATTATAGTATTTTATATATAAACATTGTATTTTTACTGTATATCTTTTTTTCTTGTTAAAAATTACACGGTAAAGTACTTTTGCATCCTAATATTTTTTTTAACTGCTTTCAATTATGCTGATTTAAATGTTAATTTATGCTTATTTGAATTAAAATAATTTTATAATAGTATTTTTTATATATATATATATATATATATATATATATTTAAATCACTATATTAGCATAAACTGTTGCATTAATTTATATTATTATTATCCAACTGCATGCACCATGCACGATAATTAATTTAGTCATTATATTCAAAATATTCAAAATTAATTTAGTATGCATTCACAGTAGTAGTGTGTTTAAATATTACCTTTAAATGCATATGCCCTAAAAAAAAGGATTCGAATTGATCAAAATTAAGCAGAAGCCATTCAACATTGTGCAGCATGAATAAAACATATAGTTAAAGAAAGCACTTACAGGGTTTGCAGAGACAGATGAGGTTTTCTGCAGAAAAGTTGAGTGGAGGTCACCTGTGCCCAGGCATTCAGAGGAAGACTGCAAGATCACTGTGTGTCTTCCAGCTATTTATGCGTTTCCAGCGGTCCCCAAAGTCTAACAATATCAATAACCTCCTGACCCCTCCCAGATGTAGTATCGAGCTCTCCACGCTCTACAATTCCATATGGGATTTCCCCTTTTGGTCTCAGCAAACGAGTCACAGCCTGAATCAAGATTCACACTTTTTTTCCTCTCCCTACCAGAGATGCATAGAGAAAGCAGCATTATATGACGCTCCTGAGGGTTTTGTAGTCAGTTGAGGAGGTAGTATTATGGGGTTGGTTGATTGTGGAAACAGGCTTGGCTGGTGGATCAGCAGTGTGGAGGCACCCAGTAAGCCGAAAGCTAACAGATCCCGCCTGCAGCCCGTAATTGCTTCCACATGCTCACGTTTTGCCCCTCACCCTTCTCAAATTCTCTCCAGTTTCTTGACACTTAATTTGCTGAGAGCTGTTTGGATGTGGTTTTCTGCAAATCGGTTCCATTTCTGAGAGCTTACTTTAAGGGTTTTTTAATATCCCTCCGTTGTAAATCAGGCTTTGGCCCAACTGGATTGCGACATCTAATGTGTTTGACATGTGTTTTATGCCTGTCTCAATCTGGGGTCAGTTTCTGTCAACCATCCCTCATTGTTCATTTGAGTTGTCTCACATGTCACTCCATTTGGTCACAATGGACTAACTGAAATATTAATAGAAACTACAGAAAGTGTGTAAAAATGAGCTTGGATTGATCACACAAATGTATAACTCTAAAGAAGTAATAAATATATGAGAGTATCTTAAAATGGCCAAAATGTAGGTCATCATTTGCACAAAAAAACTCACTCAATCCTAATGTCTTTACCAATTCATTGCTGCTGTGAGACAGGACAATGAATGCACAAAAAGCATAGATGCATTGTACTAATTTAACTCACAAAAATTACTACATTTGTTTTGTTTAAGAGAGATGTAAGACAGTCTATTTGTGACATTTCTTACAGAGAATTACTTAGATTATAGGTGGTAAGACTGATTGCATTGTAACCAGAAAGCCATATATGCACAATAAATAACTGGATTAGTCCACATTAATCTTATCAAAATTACTTTCATTTGTGTGAATGGATACTGGAGCCCAGTTTTCCAGGGCCCTGGGCCATGGGCAAGGAGACACCTTGGATGGATTTGTAGTCCCATCATAGCAATCAAAAACCAAAAAGTACATTAATTATATTATATTACAAAATATACTTTTTTTCTTGAAAGGCACTTCATTACATATGCAACTTTTAGAAAAAGTATTTTAAGGACTACTTCCAGTGCCAACATTTCATATTAGTTCTTGATCCAAAGTGATCGCCCAGGTTTATTGTTCTGCTCTGAGGTTTTCCTAGAGTCTGCTGATTTCTTTTTTGTTTATTTCTTACCAGTAAACAGTCGGTAACTGTCTCATTCTGGGCTGTTTTGGGAACTATTGTGTTTGAAACAAAAATGTAACCAATGCAGACTGTTCAGATCTTAGCAAGAATGGTTATGAAACCAGTTCCAGAAATGATGCCTTTAACTAGGTCACATTATTTTTCTTGGAAAAAAGTAACAAAAGTTATGATAAAAGTCAAAACATGTTTACAGAGGAACCAATGCCAGTATTTTACTAAAGCCTAAACATACACTCTAAAAAAATTCTGGGTTGTTTCAACCCAATTTTGGGTCAAATATGGACTAACCCAACTGATGGGTTAAATTTTGGTTACATTTTTAAATTAACTTTTTAACCCAACAGTTGGGTTAGTCCATATTTGACCCAAAATTAGGTTGAAACAACCCAGCATTTTTTAGAGTGTAGTAACACATTAGATGTTGACCATCCATCACTGTATTACCACCATCCACCACACAATGTTCTTCAGTACACTATACCTAGGCCTTGTTAGGGTTTTATGATGCCTGCTATAAATCTCTTATTCTGATCTCTTATAAACAAGAGGTCCACTGTTGACCCATAAAGTGAAACTTTCCTGTTATTCCCATTCACATTTCCCAGTGTGACCATCTACTCATAGACCGGAGGTATAAAGAGCAAGATTTACTGGGTCCTTCCTAAAGACAGATTCATTTTCCAGCTCGGTGGCATTTCGCAGTGAACTGGAACCCCTGCCTTGATATTTAGTCTTTGGCATGACTTATTTGATTTTAAATGGTGCAAAATCCATTTTCTGGGTTATTCAGTTTTGACAAACAATGTCAGGCTATCTATCTACAATCTAAAAAATGCTGGGTTGTTTCAACCCAACTTTGGGTCAAATATGGACTAACCCAACTTTTTTGTAAAAATTTAACCCAAAGGTTGGGTTAGTCCATATTTGACCCAAAGTTGGACAAATATGGACAAACCCAGCATTTTTTAGAATGTATCTATCTAAAAATCTATCTATCTATCTATCCATCTATCTATCCATCCATCCATCCATCCATCCATCCATCTCACAATTTGAGCCATATTGTGACCACTAATGATATTACATTTTACACTTAAAAGTATATGGTCATGAAAAGTACAGTATATGAAAAAATATATGATCATGGTTGTTTAATGGGTTTTCATTGTATTTAATGTAAGAAGTCAATACAACACAACACAGCTACTATACAGATAATTTCATCTTCATTTTGTGCAGCCAGTTCCCTTCAGCAGAAGAGGATGTGAAGTTAAGGGTCAGTGCAGTGACCCTCACATTGGGAGTGTTAACCTATCCAGCATAATATTTCTGCTAACAAACATGATTTCTTAACAACGTTGCAATAGCTGGTTGGGACTAGTCTGCATTATGTAACAGCTTTTGGAAAGTATGTTCTTGGCAATGTGCTTTGCGGCAGTTTACACCCAGTCCTTATGTGACAGATTTTAATCCTGATAACCCTGCATTGACAGAGGTTTCTCAATTGTTAATCAAATTCATGTGTGTAAAACAATACAAGTTAAAAAGCGTAAGCAGTTTGTAGGTGCAACTATAGATACTAATAAAAACCTAATGATTATATGCCACATTTCAACAGCGAATTATGGTCAATGTGAAACATGTCCTAATGTGGTACTTTATATGGGTAAAAATATTGTAAAAAAGAAATATTGTGCACGGCAGGACTGGATTTTATCCATCAGGAATTGCATGGATAGTATAAAGTGAACATTACAAGAATGAAGGACTGTGCATGTGCCGTAAGTTTAATGCGAATTTTGGCTAGCGCTAGATTCATTTTATTTACAAATTCACACAGTTTCCAGTATTTCTGTTGCTAGAAGTTTACAGCATTTCACCAGTATTATACAAAAAAAAAATGTTCAAGCATTTTAAAGTTGAAAGTGAAAAATTTAAGACATTAATATAAGTATTGTGACTTGCAGTGTAAAATATTTATTAGACCTATAATAATAAAATATTTATTTTCAGGAGAATTGTAATTTACGACTAATATTTTTATACCTTCATTTTTATAATAATAATAATAATAATAAACCCTATATACTGTATGTGGAACTCTACAAAATAACAAAAATAAAACATGTTTTATGTTTACTTGCATGTCGTGACCATTAACCAACATCAGAGAACTGTGAACCATGTGCCGTTAAATTATTGAAATATTAACTTAAAATCTCAGATGTACTTCAAGTAAATATTTAGCATATTTGGCTTGCCAAAATATTTGGGAACCTAACTCTAGACCATCTTAATCAAAAGTTTGTGCAGTATTGGTTACATCAGGAAAAAGAATTGGGAGGAAAATAATGTATAATAAAAATGTATAATATTATCCCGAAAGGCGAAAAGTACTCAGATGACCTACTACTTTGGCCCAGATTCTGAAGTGTACATTCGATGGACACTTTACTATTCCATGAGGCCAGGGGCGTAGCCATGGGGGACGAATTTACGTGATATTAAAAGTGGGGGGGACCCCGCGTAATCTACGCCCCTGCATGAGGCCATGGGAGAGGATTTATGAATGGCAGTGAAGCGATGCAACTGATGCTGGTAGGTCACGTGATAGTGACAACATGGCGGATGTAGTCATGTGACACTTTTTAAACGGTCAAATACCTACTCAGTATGCGATTTCAGAAATGTGATGTTTATCAGGATTGGGAACCACTGCCCTAGATAATTCTATAATAATAGTTTATTGGGGCACTCAGTTAAAAAATTCTCATATTTTGCATTTTGGTTAAATGCAATAATAAAGTTAACTGTGATAAATTTGGGTGAGGGGAACTGCTTTTGATCAGTTCTATTTACGTATTGTTCCAATCCGTATGATACTTGGTCAAATGCAAATTCTTTTGCAACAACTTTCTTTGGTGGAAAAAAAAAGCTAACTGGACAATTTATACTGCTTGTGTAATATTGCTTAATTAAATACTCATTTACTTTAATGTTGAAAATCTATTAATGCTCATGCTGGAAATAATTTTCATGATTGTGAGCTCATTTCATAGTTTTGATTTTTACCCAAAAGCCATTTCTTTTTGTTCTTTATTTTGGACAGCTAAAAGTTATGTGGAGGAGTAATCACATTTTTATTTTCTTCATCCCCAGTAGCCAATCATCATGCCCTGTCTGTAAACCCTCCCATGAGACATCAATAAAACCCTGGCAACTCAATATGAATTTTAAGCACTGGTTTGAGGTTGGGCCTTGCATGTTTTGCTATGAAATGTGTGTTATATAGATATGATTGTAGCCAAATTATATTTGCTGCACACCAATTATATCACAAATTCAAGCAGTTCTCCTTTCTTCACAGTTATCTAGCCTTTTTTATTAGCTCTGTTGTCTTAAATTTAAACCTTATAACTTCACATCTCATTACTTGTCTCACTCAAAGTTCAAGACCTGAGACTTGGACCAGGACTCTGTAATGTACATGCAAAAGCTACAAGCTAATACAATTTTTTTTTGTGTGTGAAGTTTCATCCTTCTAGATCTCTGTAATAATGAGGGTCAATTTATTGGTTAAGGCAAGGATGTTTTTGAATTAAATTCACCTCGTCTGTCAATGACAGAAACATGATTTGGCATTAGTATTGTTCACAAAATTCCAAACAGAATTGAAAGAGGCTGATAAAAATGTGAACAAAGTCCAGCTGAGTTTAGCCAAACGTGACTTCATCTGCATGTCATGAAGAATTAAATCAAGTTATGTAGAGCAACATGACAAGTCACGGGTTTTTTGGTTTGGAAAAATAAGTTAGGTTGTGTACATGTACCATATTGTGCCAAAATCTATAGTCTATATGTGTTTATTTGAGACAAACAAACTGTTGGGGAGTTAACTCTTCACTATGATTCTTAAAAATGACCTTGGAAAGTCATATGCATGCTGTATATTTATGCCAAAATGTTCCGGAAAGGAACTTGGGGAACATATTAGACATTGTCTGAAGGATCATAGAAGAATCATACCATGTGAATTTATTCCCGTTATTCCTTCAGGCATTTATGATTATAAACAACTGTGTTCTAGACGATGTTGCAATTCTTGAAATCATAGGTCAGTTAAAGATAAATTGCTGGGTGTTTTCAAAGATAAAGAGCTGATGTTTTCGTGACAATATTTTTAAGTATAGTTTGTTTTTGCAGGGACTTTGGATGAAGAACATATTGAAATAGTAAATCAAAGAACAACTGATTAAAAGTTCTCTCTAAAGTACTGTTTACTGTCCGATCAGGTTTAAGCGTACGGACCTGTGGCTATGACAGCAACTCCGGGATGAGCTTCGAAGAACCAAACAACCCAAGATCACGCCAAATCGTCAACAATCAGATCCAGCTAACTGAGTTAGCGACGTACAAAGAACGGGCCCCAGTTCAATAGACTAGCTTGAGACTAATAGTTCCTTGTCCCGTTTCTTTGCAGGAAACACAGATGACGATAACTGTAAGTGAGTCATGTAAGTGGCTTGTAGTAACAACAACATGAAGGGGTTTCCACCGACAAGACCAGACAATAAGTGAGTGAAGGGCGACTGCTTTTATACCGTAGGTGATGAGGTGAATGGTGGCAGGTGTGCTGATTGGGGATCAGGTGCAGGTGTGAAGCAGGCGGGATGCTGGGAAATGGTGTCCTTAATGTGGTAAGGTGACTGAGCTGGTGACTGGCTGGCGAATGGAATTGTGACTGGGCTGGTGACCTTGTGACACATGTATGATAATGAATATTTGAATGAATATTGTTCAAAGTTTTGAGATTGAGTAGCGGTGGTGCTTAAAACATTATTTTTCATGTAGTGCTTTTGTGAAAAAGAATAAGAAGAATATAAACATCTGTTACATGCTAACATGCTAAAAGTTACTTAAATTTATAATGTTTTAAATATTTAACAATATTAACTTAGTTAACAATAGTCCTTAATAGTTAAGGACTATTGATTTTCCCTCAAGTAGATTGCATTTTGTCAGCAGCTCAGTTTTGTCACACTAATAACCCAACCCCTACCACTATTTTCCAATTTGATACTGTAAAGCCGCTTTGACACAATCTGTATTGTTAAAAGTTCTATATAAATAAAGGCGACTTGACTTGACTGAAACCTGCGCAAATCACTATTTAAGTACAAACATGATTTGGTCAAACCCTTAAGCTGTGTCTTCCTTAGAGGACCTGGACCTGTCCATTATCATGAAAAAAAAAACATCTTTAGGCTACATAAGATGTCAAGAGAAGTTCATTATACTGGGGCATTTCCATATGGTGGTACCTTAGGATGGAATTTGGCTTTACCCAATAATAAACCCAGCTCTGTAAAGCTGTTTTGATATACCTGGTGGAAGGGTCTATACTCATATGATCATAACATCTCATGTGCATCACTGTTTCCAAAGACACCCAGTGCTGAATCGTGTGGCTCACTAGTTGAAGAAAGCCCAACTGAAAACTTTCAGAAAGGGGTCAGTCCTGTCTCACGTGTGATCTTACAAGCACATGAGTGAGACGGCATGGATTCACTTTACAAAGGTAAACTAAATGGCTTAGGACAGCTGGAGAGTAGCACTAACTGAAATAAAGCCAAACCCAATTTTTGAAAATTCAAGATTGTACTTAAGACTAATTTGAGATATTTGCATTAAAGTTTTTTTTTTTCCTACATTGAAATATATAGAAATTGTAATGGTCTATAAAGAAGTCATGTGTCAAACTCTACTTCCAGCTTTTCCACATACGGACGACAAAAACATTGGAAATGTGGGTCAAGCAAGAGCCATTCATGGAAACAGTGTTTGACAAAACAATTGCATGTGTTTGCAAAGCCAGGGCTCCAGAACAGCCTTTTTTTCCTATTGGGATCTGCCATTGATAACCATCATGTAATGTAGTTGATGTAATTTAATATTTTTAAACAATTAATTTTTTCATGTTAAAAGCTTGGATTAATACACAGAGATAACTAGCAAGCCATTCTTCAGTTGTTTGAAAGTTTACTGCAAATATAATCTGCTACATGTAAAACTATTGATTTAAAAATATTGTGTATATAGACACAACATATTTCACATTACATATCTTATAGCTCGAGTTTTGGGGCGGTGTTACCTGTTTGGTCAACTAGAGACAAAAGGAAGGAGTGTTTGGGATTAATTGTCTGAAAACAGTTGTTTTTGAAGTTCCATTTGAGGTCAATATAGTCAATAATAACCAACATCAGAGCCATACGTCACAACAGTTTCAGGACAGCAGCGCCAGGCCAGCAGCCTCAGACCGGAAATTATGAGTTGAGAATATAGCATCATTAAGGTTAGGTTTAGTAGTGGTGTGGGGTTAGGCATACATTATTGCATTATTGTAGACCTTGTAGCAGTAAAAAAGTTAGGGTTAGTGGTTGGGGTGGTCAGAAATTACACACTTGCTTTAACCAAAGTCATGCATGTATAGCTCCTATCTCTTTGAATGAGGAGACATCAAATTCTCCAAGGCTGTTCTCCAAGCTTACAATTAAACGTCATATTTGAAATCACAAATGAAATCTGACAACAGCTCTCATAAATTTTGCTTCTTATGCTTGAATAGTGTTAAAAAAGGCTTATTTTTTCAGGCTAGACTAGCCAATGTGCATGTGCAGTCCTGAGAGTGAGTCTCAGGCTCTGTCCCAAATGGCACACTTCAGCTGCGTCCCAATTCAGAGGCTGCATCCTTCGAAGGCTACATTCGAAGAGAGATTACATCACTGCTGCGCAACAAAGGCTGTCCCAATCAGAAGGCGCCTTGAAATCGCCTTAAAGAAGCGAAGCTCCTCTTCCTGCCCTTGCTCACTCTCAAAGTATGTCAAGTCAAGTCAAGTCACCGTTATTTATATAGCGATTTTTACAATACAGATTGTGTCAAAGCAGCTTTACAGTATTAAACAGGGAAATAGTGTGTCGAAATAGTGTGCCGTTCTCCTCTGGCCAGATGAAACCAGCAGTTTAATTCTAGGTTGCAACAAAGTCAGATTGTGCAGAGGACTCATCTGGTTCCCGTGGTCTTGTCCTGATGGCCATCTAGGTGAGGAGGTCTTTGGAGGGGATCTGTCTCTGGGGCTCATCTAGTTGACATGGTCTCCGCTGACCCTGCCTTCGAGCGGCGAGCTGCCTGTTGAGCACGAAGTGAATCGGCTGTGGTCGCATTCATTCCAGTAATGCATGGGAACAGACCATCGCACATGAGTGGCCAAGGGACTGGATTTCGTCAGTGGACCTAAAATAAAATATGTCTACTTCATAGGCGTTGGCTTATCTCAGTCACTGGTCTTTTATGCTAGAGCATTCGGACAGTGACTGCCCTGCATGCTCAAAGTGTACAGCCACTGTAACAGCTGGTTGCCATCATTTTCAGAATAACCCGGCCAAAGGTCCTGGCAATAAGAATTTGAAATGGCACAAAGGGGCTGTTCTCCTCTCGTCCCGCTAAATGACCAGCCTGTGCAGAGCAGTATTGTCAAATAGTGGGACCTGTCATTGGTGCTCAGGGCAGTGTGAGACCTGCCCTTCGAACTGCTTCATGCGAGTGAGTTGAGAGTGCTCTCATTTAAGATGGCGCTGTCTACGAGACCTTCAACTGACACCCCTTGGGAAAATTAACCATGGTTTTATTACAAATAAAACCAAAAAACATTGTTATTAGTTAAACTATGGTAACCACAAATTAACCATGGTTTTGCTAGACTAACCATAGTTTAACCATGTTATTTGTAGTAAAATTGTGGCTATACAAATGGCAATCAATCTGCAAAAAAAACATGGTTACTACACTTTTATTATAATAAAATCATGGTTCATTTTCATAAGGGGCTGCTTGTTTCGAGTTGGGGTGGATGTCTGTGAGGTGAAGCTTATGCCTAGACATGTCTTACCTATCTAATAGTGTTCTCAATGCCATTCAGAGCTCAACTCTCTAACATGATCTCTGACATAAGATATGCATGCGCTATGCCCTCTTCGTGCACTATATGCTTATATGCAGCCGACGGAGTTGAGAGAGCTGAGAGCGCTCTCGTTCAAGATGGCACTGCTTCTCACTTTGGCTTGTGGAACTCGTGGGGAATTTACAAGCCCTCTTAATCAGCAGCACTTGGTACAGTTCGGGCCACGCGACTGTATGGTAATGCTTACACCTAGATACGATTATACACCCAAAGTGCTCTCAATGCTGTTTCGAGCCCAGATTGTGGACAGAACCAGCCAGTTCCACGTGACAGAGCAGCTCTTTGTCTGCTTTGTGGGCACTAAAAAGAGAACGTCAACTGCCCAATACATGTTCAAGCCCACTCCATGAGAAGTTTGGTGTTGTCATGGGCCTGGTCTAAAGGTATGTCTATTCAGGACATTTGTTTGGCAGCATGATTGTCTTTACAAAACACATTTGCTAAGTTTTATAACATGAGATTCCCTCTTTTGCACCGCATTGTTCTGTCTAGCTGATGGCGCTGGCACTGACTTGCAACTTGCCAGGTGCATGCCTGGGTGTTTCAGCTAGGTTCGGTACCAGACCTATAGGGGTGCGGCCCCTTGTTAACTTGGCTGGATTAAAGGATGGGACTGTTTTTACACAGCAGGGATTTTACACGTTCCCTAGCGTTTTACCCAATGTCAAGAGAAGCGATCAGTCAGCAGAAGAGATGGCAGCGCGTGAGTGTTTTGCTTAATACTTTGTTTGTAGATCTGTTGTTTAAATTATGACTTGCTTCTAGGAAGAAATATTTCGTTTTCTACCTATTTCTACTTTGTTTTTTCATTGTAGTTTGTATTTTTGATTGCACTTACTAGTAATTATAATAATAGCCGCCAGCTAAGAAGAAGCCTGTGTTATTTGCATTGCTCCCTTCCTGCACTTAAGTGCAAACTGTAGTTTCGATTTGAGCAATGGCCCTGCTATAGGCTTCTGGGTGTGCTAATTAGAAGGCGGCCACAGCTGTTTTCTCTGAAGTGTTGTGTGGCTGTGTATTTATTTGTTATCTGTGACCTGCGACTTTTTCCAGCAACAAAACTGACAACCACTTAAGTACTATTTGTATCTTCCCTTTACACACTCTCCTTTTCTGTCCTCTCTTTTTCACCTCTATCATGTGTTTCCAAAACATTCTGGTTGTCTCTCAACAAAGCTCTAACATCACACGCAGACGGCAACGCAATCTTGCTAACCTGCATACTGCCCCAGCTCCAGCAAAACTGTAATCTTCCTCCATCTTAATACAAACTGGATTATCACCAGCGGACAAAAAAAGCTACTCGGTTAATGCACGCTCAGTCAGGACTTAAACAGTGACTGCCCTTCTTGCTTCTTCGATTATTTTACTTCTGACACCAGTTGTAACATTCTCAGACAAGGACGAGGCATTTTGATGCACAAGGGATGTTTATAATTGTTATCTTCCCTGTACACACTCTCCTTTTCTGTCCTCTCTTTTTCACCTCTATCATGTGTTTCCAAAACATTCCGGTTGTCTCTCCACAACGCTCTAAGGTCACACGCAGACGGCAGCGCAATGTTGCTAACCTGCATCCTATCTCTACATCCTCTACTGCACCTCTTTCTTTCTTTGTGGGTCTCTGGAATTGTCAGTCAGCTGTCAACAAAGCAGACTTCATTTCTGCTTTTTTTTTTTTACAATCTATACTCAGCATCTTGGGCTTGACTGAGACCTGGATTTGTCCAGAAGACTCAGCAACCCCAGCTGCTCTGTCTAAGAGCTTCTCTTTATGCTCTAGTTTAACCTCTTGTCTAGATTATATTTATCCTCTCTCCTCCAGGCCAGCACGGGCTGCCCCTTCTAACCCCTGGTTATCCGATGTTCTTCGTGAGCATCGGACCAAACTCAGGGCAGCAGAGAGAAAATGGCGCAAATCAAAAGATCCGTCAGACCTGAGTATGTATCAATCTTTGCTTTCATCTTTCTCTGCTGAAGTCTATGCCAAATTTTCATATTTCCACAACAAAATCAACAGTGCTCCAGACACACGTAATCTCTTCAAAACATTAAATTCTCTCCTCTGTCAGTAATTTCATGAAAAAGAGCCAATTCTCTTCCAAAACAGTACATTAGTATGAGCAATAATAATTTTGCAATTTTGCAATAATAATTTAGCAATAATAATTATTTCACCCTCCAATCTTTCCTCTGTAGTATCTTCCTCTCTTCCCTCACCTACCCATTTCTCATCTCTGGATGTGAATGCAGCAACTTATACTATGCTCTACTTTAACCTCTTGTCTAGATGATATTTGTCCTCTCTCCTCCAGGCCAGCATGGGCTGCCCCTTCCAACCCCTGGTTATCAGATGTTCTTCGTGAGCATCGGACCAAACTCAGGGCAGCAGAGAGAAAATGGTGCAAATCAAAAGATCCGTCAGACCTGAGTATGTATCAGTCTTTGCTTTCATCTTTCTCTGCTGAAGTCCATACTGCCAAATCTTCATACTTCCACAACAAGATCAACAGCACTCCAGACACACACAATCTCTTCAAAACATTAAATTATCTCCTCTGTCCCCTCCACCACCTCCCACCACTTCTATAACAGCTGATGATTTCGCCACATTCTTCACAGACAAAACTAGAACAATCAGTAGTCAATTCTCAGCCCCACACACACAGGACCTCAAACCAACCACATCCACTGCTAAAACTCCCATCTTCTCCTTCTGTCCCCTCACTGAGGCAGAAGTATTGAAACTTCTCTTCTCCAGCCATCCTACAATATGCCCACTAGACCCAATCCCTTCACACCTTCTCCAAGTAATCTCTCCCACACTTTTACCAGCACTCACACACACTTTTACCAGCACTCACACACATCATCAACACATCTCTCCTCACAGGCACCATTCAGGTTTGAATTCTATCTCACTGGTAGGTCTTTCAGGGTGGCCTGGGGAGGGGAGGTATCCAAAGCACATCAACTGGTCACTGGGGTTCCTCAGGGATCAGTTATTGGACCCCTCCTCTTCTCCATATACACTACATCACTGGGTCCCATCATACAGGCACATGGCTTCTCCTACCATTGCTATGCTGATGACACACAGCTCTATCTCTCTTTTCAACCAGATGATCCAACTGTAGCTGCACGGATCTCAGCCTGGCGGACATCTCGGCATGGATGAAAGAACATCACCTACAGCTCAACTTGGCAAAGACTTGTTTTATTGTCTTCGCTGCAACTCCAACTCTACAGCAT
Organism: Sinocyclocheilus rhinocerous; assembly: GCF_001515625.1. Classification (NCBI taxonomy): domain Eukaryota; kingdom Metazoa; phylum Chordata; class Actinopteri; order Cypriniformes; family Cyprinidae; genus Sinocyclocheilus; species Sinocyclocheilus rhinocerous. The sequence goes on along the minus strand of NW_015664989.1, from coordinate 206,541 downwards.
GATTTCACCATCCAGCAAGGTTTTTCTACAATTACCCCATCAACTTGTTGTACAATCTTGGTTTAATCTTTGATGACCAGCAGACCTTCAAAGACCACATTGCAAAGACTGCTCGATCTTGCAGGTTTGCATTGCACAACATCAGAAAGATCAGGCCCTTTCTAACAGAGCATGCTGCACAACTTCTTGTCCAGGCCCTTGCCATTTCTCGGCTGGACTACTGCAATGCTCTTCTGGTTGGACTTCCATCATGCACAATGCAGCGGCCCGACTGGTCTTCAACAAGCCCAAAAGAGCCCATGTTACACCTCTCTTTATCTCCTTGCACTGGCTACCGGTTGCGGCTCGCATCAAGTTCAAGACATTGATGCTTGCATATAGAACAACCACAGGCTCCGCATCCACCTACTTTCACTCACTATTACAAATCTACATCCCCTCCAGAAGTCTGAGATCTACAAGTGAGCAACGCCTCATGGTACCATCACAGAGAGGCTCAAAATCACTTTCCAGAACATTCTCGTTCACTATTCCTGGCTGGTGGAATGATCTTCCCACCCCTATATGGAATGTTGAATCCCTGACAATTTTCAAGTGACAGCTGAAAAACACCTCATGGTACCATCACAGAGAGGCTCAAAATCACTTTCCAGAACATTCTCGTTCACTATTCCTGGCTGGTGGAATGATCTTCCCACCCCTATATGGAATGTTGAATCCCTGACAATTTTCAAGTGACAGCTGAAAACTCATCTCTTTCGACACTACTCGACTTCATACTAAATAAAAAAAATAAAAAATAAAAAAAAAACTTTTCTTTCTCTTTATTTATTCCTTCCCTTTCTAGCTTGTACTTATTTAAACAATGCCTGAAACTTGGGATTACGAGCACTTCCTGTGTCTGTTTGCCTCTTTAAGAAGAATTGCTTTATGTATTCCCCAATTGTAAGTCGCTTTGGATAAAAGCGTCTGCAAAATGACTAAATGTAAATGTAAATGTAAGAGACCGACTTGTAAGGGAACTTCTCGGGTTACTTAAAGTAACTTTGGTTCCCTGAAAGGAGGGAACGAGACACTGTGTAAGTCACCGTGTAAAAACTGCCTCAGTAAGTAGTTAACTACTCATAAGTAGTTCTTGCTCAGTTGAAAGTCACACAAATTGAAAACGCAATAATTTGCAATTCCTTTTGAATATTGTCCGGAATATCATTCCATAGTACACTATTCAGATGACTCTTCACAAAAACAATTTATTAAAGTGTAAAGCTTTGTAAAATAGCACCAAACTACTGAAAGCAATCACATGTCCTTGAAATGGTTCACTGTCAGAAAGTTTTCCATGGGTAATGAAATTAAAACAGTTTTTGTGCTAAGGGCATATTCAGCACATTTTTCTCCAAATAAAAATTATCAAAATATTAGGCTATACTTTCATTCAGACCATTCTGGCCAGGTTTAATTTTATATATATATTATTTCATACCATAATGGATTCAGTATCATCATATATAATCATTATAAAAAACATTAGCAGCGCAGTATGATACATGGGTTATTGTAGAAGAAGAAATCAATCCATTTGGATGTTATTTGTGGTTTAAACAGGTAATCTTTCACTTGCCATTGCATATATAAGTGCCAGTGCCATTCGTTTGTGTAGTTTTCTATGTATCCTTAATGTTTTTTTTTTTCTTATAAAATCAGAAACTTATCCTGTATCGCTGGCTTTCAAATGAAGTAAGCCACATGTCTGCCAGACACTGTAACTCTGCAAGTTACTCAGGAAAAGGAAGTCTGGAAAAAGTCTGGCTTTAAGCATGTCTATGGCTGACAAACCCAAGCTTTCAGAACAGTTTCAGCAGATCCTATAGTTTATACATACTCTAAACAGCTGCACCTTACCTATTGTTCTAAATATAAGACGAAAAATGCAAAACATTAATATATATATATATATCAAGCAAGTTTACTTCACTAAAAAGTATTGACATAGCATAGGTTGAATAGCAGTCCCAAACTAGTTTTTGTTCATACTGACTGTGCCACCAGTCATTTAAAAATATACAAAATAACACAAAGTAAAAATAAAAGTTTTGCTACACTAACTATAGTTTAACCAAGATATTTGTAGTAAAACTGTAGGCAAACAAATAGCAATCAAAATGCCAAAAAAAAAAAATGCTTACTACACTTTTACTACAATAAAACCATGGTTAATTTTCTTAAGGGATGAAACATATGGAAACTGCTCCTGATTAATAGAATATACCTGCATTCTAATCTTTCCCAGTTAGTACCAGTCACATAATTTATTGGTACTTTTTGGTAATTTCATAATTTACCAACATAACTACGAAGTTGCATGCTCGAACTTTCTTTTGAGCCTTATTTATAATAAAGTGATATACAGCGCCATGCAACGAGCCCAGTACAACGGCTGACAGGACAGTAAATACAATTTTTCTGAGATGAGACTCTATTTCGTAACAGTTTCCGAAAATAACGTTAGAATAATGACACTGACATATAGCCTGGCAACATCTTATACAGTCTCAGCCTCAGGAGTCATGCCCACGAACCGTTGGCTGAAAGTCTGATCGCACAAAAAATTGGTACCACTTCAGGAGTTTCAAAAGTCGTCATCGGATTGGTTAAATTATACAGGATGTCCGGGAGATGTGTGTGACGCGTACTTTAACATTCCACCAGGAAACAAAGATGCCGTTATGCAGCGTACAGCCCTGCCGTTATGCCAAACCCTCTCATGGAAGAAGAAAGCCGTCGTGTTTACAACTGTGACGATGAGGGCTTATCAGGATCAACTAAATGCTGGATTTTCAAAAGTATGTGAAATATTTAAAGTTCGTAGCATAGAATCTTTAAAATATGTCCAAGAGTCTTACACACCGGTCTGTTATTGTGGGGACATTTCCACGCCCCTAAACATGATACGGCTCAAAACGAAACATGATTGGTTGCTTTGCCTGTCAGTCATATGGCCATTCAAAGTGACCAAGGTTCCCAGACCTTCTGCCGTCAGTCTGAAGGTCTGGCTACACGAGACTACATCTTATCTGACCAAAGATAAGAGCTTTCACGCATGTCTTTCAAAATTAAAGTCTCACATCAGAAAATCATAGAATGTTTGTTGTTATTCTTTGATTGCATACTCCGCAACCCCTTCAAAACGGTCTTGTGACCAACTTTTGGTTCTCAACCCATCAGTTAGATGGCATAACACAGTAGCGCAATAAGCAGTAGTGCACAGATGTCAAACTCAGTTCCTGGAGGGCCACAGCCCTGCAGAGTTTAGTTCCAACCTTGCTTCAACACACATACCATGTACTTTTCAAATAACCCTAAATGGCATGATTAGCTGGATCAGGTGTGTTTAATTAGGGTTTAGGGAATCTATACTGTGCAGGACCGTTCTTTGGCAGGACTGTGGCCCTCCAGGAACTGAGTTTGACACCCCTGTAGTGGGTCACTTTAGTCCTGGGGGCATACTCGCTTTACACGTATTTGTCGCCACCTATTGTTGCAGGTGTATAATTAACATCACAGTCTTATATTTGGAACAATACAGTAATAGCAAAAACATACACATAGAACATACATGTACAGATATGTCCTACACCCAGTTTTTACAGAAAATATTAAAACTCAAATGGATTACTTAAATAATTTTTGCTTTCTTTTACTCTTTATAGGAAAGCACCACCCTTATTTTCTTGTGCAGAAATAATAATAATACTAATAATAATCAATCATTTCAACCAGCATAGTGAATCTCGGCCATACTTGTTAAATTTTATACCTGACATTTACTAGATGAAAATACACTTTCTAAACACTCCTGTATACAATCACTGTCTGAAAGGGTGCATGGTTGAGTCCTTCATAATTCCCTTTTCAAGAAGAGGTAACCGATTTTGGAGGTGGCTTTCACCAGTGCATTCGAGTTTCAGTAGATATAATTATTCTGCCATCTAATGGTTGTACTGTTCATAAATATCTGAAAACTCAGCTGCCTTATTGCACTTCTCTTTACTCTGCATAATGCATAAAGCTAGATTTTTATTCTCTGAAGAATGTGTTTGTACATCCAAAGTTTGCTGACATGATACCAGCTTGTTATACAGTTGCTATGATATTCAGTGTTTTAACTGTTAAGTGGTTGTTAAGTGTTGTTGTTTACTGGCCCAAGTCAAACATGCCCACCCACAAGTCTGTAAGATAAGGTGGAATATTCACTGAAATCATAGCAGGACAGAAAGGAAAACACAGACAGTGTATTTCAGTAAATGGAGATAACACAGTCGATATGCGAACATGTGTGGGTGGCTTCTCTTTGGTTATATAGGAATGATAAATGTGAGTGACACTTAAGTATTGACTGTTATATAATGCAGTGGTGGCACATTCACATATTTATAGTACTGCAAATAAAATTTATAAAAGGGCTGATTTTTCACACAGGACAAATTCAGTCACTACATACAGTGTTTTAATATTGTGCAATGTACTGGTCAGATTGTACCTTCAATGCAGCCACAAACAATCAAACATCTTTTCAGCAATGTTTAAGGTTTGAAATGTCTACTAAAATCTCAAATAGATCTTATATATATATATATATATATATATATGACAATAATAATCCCAAACTTATAGAAAATAAAAAGATCTTTAGGCATGTCTAAGAAAAACTTCTATAGTACTATACAGTATTTTCACAGAAAAATCATTAATCATTTTCAAATTTGTTCTATATGCCCTAAAATGTAAGTTACCTAAATCTTCAAAAGATACTTTTGAACCAATCTAAGGCATAATAACAATAAAATACAGGCACACACCCAAATAGTAATGAATTATCTTCCAATACATTAACTAAATTAAATATATTATCAGACATTCAAAAGCCCTATAATCAGTAAAACATGGGAAAACTAGTGAATGTACAGTAACCTCACTGTAGAAAATGTAGTGAGTCCAGATGCACTGGTTTTTGGAAATTTAGGCATGGCTTTCAATTTCCCCATGATATGCATATTCATATTCCCAAACATTTGATTAAATAGTTAAAGGGGAATTAAATAGTTCAGGGATTGTAGTGGTATTTTATTTGGTTTCTGTAGCACTGGGGTGTCCAAGTCTGCTTCTGGAGGACCACTTTCATGCTTCAACTCTAATTAAACACATTGAACCAGCTAATGAATGTCTTCAGGATTATAAGAAACTTCAAGGCAGTTGTGTTGGAGCAGCCTGGAGCTAAACTCTGCAGGATCGTGGCCCTCCAGGAACAGAAATGGGCACCTCTGCTGTAGGTGCTACAGAAAGCCATTCACTTTCATACTTGGAACAGACACAACAAGATGACAGCGCCTCTGGCGTTTTAATAGCGCTTTTATCAAAAGCACTTTATCAAATATCAATAGTCTCCTTGCACTTCGAAATTCAGTCTAATACTACAGTGTATGCCAATGGTCAAAAACTAGCTTCACACAGATACATCTGTAGTAGATACAGTACCGTCCACCTCAGCTGAGAGCAGAGGGTGGAACAGGAAATTGAAGGCGAACGCAAAGGCATTTCTGGCGTTAACCCTCCAGTCCTGCTCGATCTTGACCTGTCGTTGTATTGGTACAAGCGGTGAGGCACATGTCTTGCAGCGCAAGGCTTTGAGCTCAAACACTGGCCATTTGCTGCCCAGTCTACCCTCAAGTACCGTGCTGAACTCCAGCACGCTACCTGAGCCGAGTGCCAGAAGGACGCGGCGAAATTCGTTACTAGCCCGCAGCACAATGTCTTTGGTCGCATCATCAAAATCTTGTGCCCCATTGCGCCCCTTCTGCGGCATCCCCATAGTTACTTCAAACTTGTAGTAGTCGAAACGTTTGACATGGCACTTGGGCTTTGCAAGGGCCTTGAGCTGACACAGTGGTTCAGCGGGTCCTGTCTGTGTCTCTTCACAAGCAGGATACTCCTCACCGTATAGACATCGAACCCAGTCTGCTATAAAGACGGGCAGAAGGTTGATGACAGCTTGCACGCCGTTCTCAATCTCAGTGACGCGAACATACTTAAACCGGCCCTCCCACGTCACCCGGTGTCCCTCCAAGTGGCTGCAGAGGATCTGGGCATGTGCCATGTTACGCTCCTTCCAGGCACGAGGACCGCACAGGTCGCTGTACTCCTGCCAAGTCAGGGTGGAGTTGTATACCTTCATCCCCTCCGAACGGTACACGTAGAACCAGCTGAAGAGCACCAGAGCTGAAATCCACACAAGGATCAACTTGACCACACTGCTATGCCGCAAAGAGCGCAGCACTGCCAAGGGTGACACACTAAAACGTGTCCACCAGCGCAGCAGGACAGGCAGCACGCAAACGCATACCGTTACAACCATTTTGGTCAGTTCCAGTGCGAGGAACCACTGCACTAGCTGCACCAGCATTACGACTGCTAAAGCCAGTGATAACACCGGCAAAGCAAAGAAGAAAAGGAGGTAGCCCGCAGCTGTGCGCATAAGCCCCAATGCAGTGGACTCTTGCAACAGCGTGACGGACAGTTCACACCAGATGAAGCACACCAGGTAAGGCAGCAGCACACAGTAGGTGCCACGTGCACCACCTGCTGTGGCCATACGCGAACACAGGTAGAGGAGGTAGAGATAGAGAACACAAGGCACACCCACATGCAGTACCAACTGATCACCAAGGTGCATGCTAAACCAAGCGCCACCAACTATACGACCCACCCAGCCCCCCAGCAACTGATTCATGAATGCAGAAATGGTGGAGGCAACCTGGGAGAGCAGGGCACATTTGGCATGCTGCTGCGCTGTTGGTCGCAGGCTTAAGTAGCTGCTTACAGTGAAAAAGACTGCAACCGTAGCCAGTTCCGAACATGGCAACCAGGACTTGTCTGCCACAGGAAACGAAAGGATGAGGAAAAGCGCAGAGAGGAGGAAGTAGAGATATGGCTCAAGGTGGTTCCATGTGAAGTTGGACTCGGCCTGCTCAAGGTCGATCCCCGGCTCAAAATGAGACAACATGGCCGTCAGCGCTCGAAAGTTCTCCCATGCCTTGCTGTTCTGGAAGACTCGGAGCGTGCAGATTACCATTGACACGAAGGAGAGGTAGAATATAATGAGGGGAATGACAAGGACAAAGAACTCCAGGGTTAGGTTGGAGATGATGAAGAAGAAGATGAGGGCATTGATGTGATGAGTAGGTATGAGGGCGCTAATCCACTGCATGCCAGCACGTGACGCCCAGTCAATCAACACTTCTTTCACCTCCATCACTGCATGAAGAGGAAATTTCAACACCTGTGGGTGTGAATAAAATAATTTGTTTAGCCAAAAATAATTTTTAGTACACTATAACATTGGCCGTGTCTCAAAACATAGCGAGCTGCTTGACTAAATAGTACTGATGTCAACTCTCAGAAATATTAAGAAATTTGTTGTCATTAAAGGGATAATCCACCCCAAATAAAAAGTGAACATGTCACTGTCTTCCAAACCTTTGTTCATTCTCGAAACATACATTTTTGCCTATCCATTGAAAATCCACACAACCAAAATGTTTAATTGCTTGATACAGAACCGCATGAGGTTGGTTTTCGTGCATCAAGCAAGCATTTTTTAGCTTCTGTGGATGTACTTCATGTGCTCCATGTCTGCGCGTTGATCAGTCATCCAATCTATCATTTGTATGTAAATCAAAAGCCTAAATTATATCCGTTTATCTTATAAAGCGAGTGACAGAAGACTCATATTAAACCACTCGATTCAGATGGATTTGGAAAGACAATTTTTAATTTTTGGATGAACTGTCCCATTAAAATTAACAATTTGATTTGATTGCTACATTAAGTCTGCAAAATGGAGAATTCCAAATATCATGTACATGTGGCCTACTTTTAGGTAACAACATGTACAAAAAATACAGATAATACTCTTTATTAAAATTTATTTTTTGTGTTGTACTTTAATATTTGATCACTGTTTTGTTAGTGAACCATTATTTATAGGGAAATGCTCTAACACTGATGATGTTGAACATGCTAAATGTCCGATTGTGTCGCAGACACAGAATAACATGCATTGCTAATAACTGTATAAGCAGTGGTTTCTACCAAACTAAAGATGCATCATTTCATCCAATAAATAGGTGTTTCATGTATCGGCACATTAGCCAACATCCTGTGTGTAATCAATGCCTATTGTCTTTGAAGAGCATCTAACATCAATTACTTAGGAGATTCAACTTTGGTTAGGATACCATTTGTGTGGACAGCTGGCCATATAGGCAGTACACAATGAGTCAGCTCGCCAAGTTTTCACATACATAGATTTAAGCAGAAATGTAATAACACCTTCTGATGCAAAGGTAGTTCATCTGGGTTCTTTACTGGCCCTTCATCATCGTCATCATCATCACCCGCGACCCCTTCCATGGCAGGAGTTGGGGAAATACCCTCAGCGTATTGTTTAGTATTCTCAACAAACTTTTCTACACCAACATAATCAACCCCTGCCAGAGAACAGACACACAAATTAGGAATATTATTATTACCACATATGCAATAAAAGTCTAAAAAATAATACACTCTAAAGGAAAGATAACACAATGCAAACACCATCTCTTGAGAACAAACTCTCCAAAACTTTTCTTTGTTTCTGTGATGGGGTTGAGAGAGGGCTGCTGGGAGCACCATCTAGAGGAGGAGGAGGACACACAAGCATGTTAAATGTTCTGGAGATATTTACAGTTAACACTGTTGATTTATGGAAAATAACTGCATGAAGATTCTTCATTTGTGGCCCTGGACCACAAAACCAGTCATAAGGGAGATTTATACATAATCTGAAAGCTGAATAAATAAGCTTTCCATTGATGTATGGTTTGTTAGGATAGGACAATATTTGGCAGATACAATTATTTTAAAATCTGGAATCTGAGGGTGCAAAAAAATCAAAATATTGAGAAAATCGCCTTTAAAGTTGTCCAAATGAAGTTCTTAGCAATGCATATTACTAATCAAAAATTAAGTTTTGATATATTTACAGTAGGTAATTTACAAAATATCTTCATGGAACATGATCTTTACTTAATATCCTAATGATTTTTGGTATAAAAGAAAAATCAATAATTTTGACCCATACAATGTATTTTTGGCTATTGCTACAAATATACCCCAGCGACTTAAGACTGGTTTTGTGGTCCAGGGTCACATTTTTTATTAAGTTATCAATTCTAACAGCATACAGGTTGGGGACAACACAACGGTAATGACAAAACATTGTCCAAACTGGTTGATCACAACAACAGATTGCTGATGTTTCACCTGTCTCTGTGTTGAGCTGGCTCACATTTTCCAGAAGTTCAGCGGCAGTGATGTTTTTCTTCCTCTCTGGATTGAGTTTCCAGTACATTAACAGAGCTGCTTTCCTTACACTGCGTTGAAAACGAGATTCACATGCCAGGGAACACACCTCCTCTCTGTTCTCAGCTGTGATGCCTGGCACACACACACACACACACACACACACACACACACACATTAATCCATTATAAATTCAATACAGGCAAAGGGATGTCATATCTTTATAATCTAGATATCATAATAAGTATCTGCTTTACCCCTTCTTTCATGCAGGCAGCGCTGTAGCAGTTTCACTGCATCTTTCCGTCCATTTTTGGCCGCCTGGAGCAGCCATGTAACGGCAGTAACAGAATTCACTTCCTCATCTTCTTGCTCAGCTAATCTCAGGTAATATCTGCCAATCTGTCCAAAAACACAGTGTAAATTTTTCTAATTCAGGACTGCCCAAACTCGGTCCTGGAGGGCCGGCGTCCTGCAGAGTTTAGCTCCAACTTGCCTCAACACACCTGCCTTTAAGTTTCTAGTATGCCTAGTAAGAGCTTGATTAGCTGGTTCAGGTGTGTTTAATTGGGGTTGGAGCTAAACTCTTCAGGACACCGGACCGAGTTTGGGCAGCCCTGTTCTAATTACTATAAAGATGTGTTGTGTGTTTGTTGCATTCAGACCTCCGTCTGTGCTTTGGTGTCTCCATTCTTTGCCCTCTGTTTAAGATCATCTATGCTCAGTTCCTCTGGGATTTCCCCTAGAAAATGAAAAGAAGCACACATACAAATAGCCACATATTCATATTATGCTGTCACAACAAATACGTATAGTGGCAAACCAATCCAGTTTATACTAAAGATGTTCATACAGCAGATTTTTACACACATTTGTTTTTCAAATCAGACCAACTTATTTGCAAATGTTTGCAAAACAGATCAGTGTGTTCAGGCAAGGTAGTCATTGCATATCAACGGATGTGTTAAATGCAGCTGAGTGTACTACACTTTCTTGGTAGTTAAAAGCAGAAAACATAAAGAAGAAAAACATTAAGACAACTGACAACATATCAGTGCAATTCAAATGGCAATTGGATGTTGTATTGTACTATTTATGACAAGTTTTGTGCATGTCAGCATTATTGTAGTATTATTTTTATAAATTGTAGTTTTTATAAATATTTTAAATTAGCTTAAAAATTTGTTTTCATTTGAACTTTTAAGTTTTAGTAATTAAAAATTTAAATTTAGCATTCATTTGTTTTTGTATCAGTTTTAGTAATTTGAGTAGTTGTGGTGACATTTTTAATTGTACGTTTTTAAATGTCTAATCTTTATCATTTATTTTTTCATTTCAGCTTTATTTCAATTACTGAAAACTATTTTTTGTTAATAATAACAACACTGGTGAATGTGTAATATTAGATCTGAACTCATGAGTCAATGATTAATGACACAGGAACTTGGGGAATACAAGCACGGGAGTATGTGACATTTGAGCTATCCAACATAGAGTGAATCTGTACCCTGTAGAGGAAAAGATGATTGTCCTGGAAAGGCAGTGTGGGAATTGCTGGCTGCATTCAGCTGGGATCGACCTGTCTGTGAAGCGTGATGTGGGGGTGAAGTCATTGTTGAAGGGGAGGGACTAGGCATTGAAGAAGAGGACACTGGATGAATGGTGTGCCCAGATACAGAGAAAGCTGTGGGGACAGGTGATGCTGGGGATGGCAGTGGAGATTCAAGAAGAGAGGCATCCATTTCTAAGCCTAAAACAAAAAGACACAAAATTTGTGATAAGTGCTTTTTAAAATAATGGAGAGTTATCTTTTCGTTACTGTATTTTATTAACTGCATCAGCAGTTTCTTTTTTTTTTATCTTTCTTTTATGTTTTTTTTTCTAAAATCCTAAAGTCATACTTCTGCTTTCCAGCTGCCATAATAGACAGGTGGAAATATCACACAACACAACATAACCAACATGGGGCCGTGCATTATCATGCTGCAACATGAGGTGATGGTCGTGGATGAATGGCACAACAATGGGCCTCAGGATCTCGTCACGGTATCTCTGTGCATTCAAAATGCCATCAATAAAATGCACCTGTGTTCGTTGTCCATAACATACGCCTGCCCATACCATAACCCCACCGCCACCATGGGCCACTCGATCCACAACGTTGACATCAGCAAACCGCTCACCCACACGACGCCATACACGCTGTCTGCCATCTGCCCTGTACAGTGAAAACCGGGATTCATCCGTGAAGAGAACACCTCTCCAAAGTGCCAGACGCCATCGAATGTGAGCATTTGCCCACTCAAGTCGGTTACGACGACGAACTGCAGTCAGGTCGAGACCCCGATGAGGACGACGAGCATGCAGATGAGCTTCCCTGAGACGGTTTCTGACAGTTTGTGCAGAAATTCTTTGGTTATGCAAACCGATTGTTGCAGCAGCTGTCCGGGTGGCTGGTCTCAGACGATCTTGGAGGTGAAGATGCTGGATGTGGAGGTCCTGGGCTGGTGTGGTTACACGTGGTCTGCGGTTGTGAGGCCGGTTGGATGTACTGCCAAATTCTCTGAAACGCCTTTGGAGACGGCTTATGGTAGAGAAATGAACATTCAATTCACGGGCAATAGCTCTGGTGGACATTCCTGCAGTCAGTATGCCAATTGCACGCTCCCTCAAAACTTGCATGTCTGTGGCATTGTGCTGTGTGATAAAACTGCACATTTTAGAGTGGCCTTTTATTGTGGCCAGCCTAAGGCACACCTGTGCAATATTCATGCTGTCTAATCAGCATCTTGATATGCCTCACCTGTGAGGTGGATGGATTATCTTGGCAAAGGAGAAGTGCTCACTAACACAGATTTAGACAGATTTGTGAACATTATTTGAGAGAAATAGGCCTTTTGTGTACATAGAAAAAGTCTTAGATCTTTGAGTTCAGCTCATGAAAAATGGGGGCAAAAACAAAAGTGTTGCGTTTATAATTTTGTTCAGTGTATAATTAAAAACATACTTAAAATATACCATAAAACTTAAATTACATTAAGTTGCATTTTATTGTTATTTCTAATTAGTATTTATTAGTATTTTAAGTGACTATATTTTAAGACCCAAAAGGAGGTTTTATGACATAAAAAACAAATTCACACGTTAATTTAAAAGTATGCTATGCTAACTATTGATTCCACTACAATACCATACTGTTACTATTATTTATGACTACTACGAAACTTAGCCAGTACTGTCATCATAAAAAAACAACAAAGGAATTCTGAAAGATTCTTGGGGAGATCCCACATCAATTTATTATGATTTTACAGTAGTTGAAATAACTACTACTGAATTTCATGGAAACTATACAATGAAAGCCATGGTTGTTACCATGGTAAATGATTTGTAAACAGTGTATTTTGTACACTGCTTGCGAAAAGGCTGAGCTGTCATTCTGTCATTGCTCAGCCGTGTCACCTTCACTACTGACCGGCAGAACAGACAGTAAAGTTACACTCAAACAAAAATAATCAACAAGCACGGAGGAGCAAACAGAAATACCTCCGATCACTTCCAAACGCTTAAACTGTTGATGTTCTGTATGTCTGCGAATGCTCTTCGCAGACATACAGTACATAAATGAAACTACACAGCGAGTCTTCAATCACCGACTGCATTTCTGTCGCTTATTTTTTCTTACCTGAGCTCCTCTATCACTCCATTATAAGTATGACAGAGCTGTCAGCACAACCCTGGTTACTTTAGTCTATTCTGACACCAGACACAGTGTAACTAAAGTAAGTGATGCGCACACAGCGGACAGAGCAGAGGCCCGTCCAGCGTCCAGATGCTGCTCACTAAATAAACCCTCCCCCACTGACTGACTGGAGCAAAATGTTGACAATGACATTGTCCTATTCAAGTTCCTGTTGCTGCCTCCCTGGATTTTCAAAATAAAAGACCTAAAATTAAATTAAATTAAATTAAATTAAATTAAATTAAATTAAATTAAATTAAATTAAATTAAATTAATGTCCTTGATTTTTGCCTAATTTTAAGACCCACAACCACATGAAAATTAAAACTGATCTAGTAATGTAATAATGCTAAGCAAATATAAATAATTTTTGTTACCAATCAGGATTGTGCACTATTTGTGATAAATTAAGCATTCATGAATTTGAAATGAGATAGATAGGAAATAGGATGCAGAATGTTTTCTTTCTTTAATGAGAAAGTCTAAAGAAGTAGAATGAATGCAAACCATGTCATTCATTCCAAAATTTAGTTCAACTTCCTAGCCAATTCTGGTGGTGGTTGAGGAGAGATCCCCCATATGATTGTAAAGTGCTTTGGGTGTACAGCAATGCACAATAAAGCACTATATAAATGCCTCATTCATTCATTCATTCATTCATTCATTCATACAATTAAAACTTCAACTCATCATGATACTATGAATTTTATAACAGTCTGTCTGGATAAATGTCATCTTTTCACTTCCAGTGTTGTGGACAACATTGTGATTGGTCTCTCTGGCCTTAATAAAGAAAATGGTGTGTATTGATCAAGGAACATCACATCGTCATTAAATGGGAAAAGGAAGAAAACATGAATGTAGAGCTGCCATTTAGCCAGTAGCAGATGACTGGATGAATATCCTTCTTGATAAAACCAAGTTACGGTCCCAGCTGGTCCTGGCACGTCACGTTTATAGATGACCGTAGTGATCAAAACCCTTAACATCCAACCAGGACCTCAATCAGTTAAGTTTCTGGACTAGAACAAGAAGATACTTGTTATATCCAAATACAGCAAAATAATCAATTGATAATTTTTAAAATATTATGAGATTACCGAGATATAGATAAGCTTGAGGCAGGTATGGGAAAGCAAGCCTATTCATAAGACTCAGCAAAAATGAATACACGCCTTCTGAAGCTTAAAAAATTCAGCAATTACTTATTACTTATAAGACTTACTAGGGTCCTGTCAGATATAATGTTCCAGGCAAGTTTGCTTGATCATTAACAAAAAGGAGCATGTCAAATTTACTCAGGAAAATAAGATTTAAGTGAAAAAAATGTGTGTTGCAAAAGTGAGTTCACCCTCCTTAAAGTTATGAAATATAAATAAAAATTTTCCAGTGCAAGTTAAAGGCAATTTTGATCAACAGGTAAGTATGTTATTCTTTGCCATTTTCTTGAGAATCAAAAGTGTTACATAGCCCATGGGATCATTCTCAGGCGTAATGCTGACAACAGTGAAACCACTTGGGAGAGAGCTACCAAATATAGGAAAATATAGGAAACATAACACAGAGATTTAAAAACAGTGGACTTGGGAAGAGTACAGTGAGAAGTGCCTGTTGAGCTTTTTTTCCTTCAACATGACAATGATTATATACATTTTCCCAATGTGAAAAACCTTCTGTTAGTGGAGAAGTGTTTCACTCAAGCTTAACATTCTTGAGAACCTGTGGGGGATTTTGTAGAGACAAGTTGAGCAACACTCCCTATTAAAGTCCAGGGAATTTACGGATCTCATTCTTAGATGTGACAATTAGTCACAAACATGTACACTCAATGCAAAGAGGGGTCAGAGCAGTATACTTTAGTATAAGTTATGAAGGACATATTATGGACTAAAATATTACACATTTATTGAATTTAATCAAGTGTGCACCCGTTTCTTAAGTTACTTACAGATATTAATTAAATATTTTTCTCTGTTTTTATATACATTTTGCCTTCTTTCCATGAATCATATTAGTGATCATTAAGAGCTCTCTTTTTTGTATTTTGTATTTGTTCTACCCAAATGTCTATAAAACTGAGTTAAACATAATGACCTGAAAAGGCAATGCAATTCAGTGTAGGTTTTTAAAGGAACAGAGCTTCAATATAACTTTAACCTGAATACATGAAATAGGAAATTGAATATTTTGAATGGAAAATATTTTGTTCCATTAAATGCATAAATATCAGAAAGAAAAAATAAATTGGATTGAGTCTTGCATTCCATTCTGTTCAGATATATGTTGTTTTATTTGCTTGATTTGAATTGAACAAACCAGCTTACCACCAGGTGCAAAAGCCATTGCATTAGAACATACAAAACAGATGGCATCAGTGGATTGACAGCTATAGTAAATAGAAAAAACAAGCAGCAGCATCATTTCATAAATTGACATACTGTTCTCGTACATATAACCCTGAGATCACCATAAGTTGGATGGAATTGGAATTGGAATAAGATGGAATTGTGCTTTTTATATCACTTTGTAAATAAACACAGGAAACTAATTTTCTATTACTATTTTATGTTAAAAAGAACTAAATAGTAAAATAATCAAAACACAAACAATATTTTTGTATTGTATTTTAATTTTTTTGCAATAAACTTATATGTAGGCAAAATGTTAAATTTGCTGACCATGCCATCACAATGGCCCTTGCCTAACATGTTTATAATTGTAAATACATAAAACTGCATGGAATTATTACTCCACCATGCATTATATAACTAAAGCAAAAGATCAGAATCCATACTTTACTGTTTAATTTGATCTGATTTTATCGCAACAACCAAGAATATGAGTTAAGCATGTTAAACTGAGGGCTGTTTGTAATAGTGTTTAGTATGTGAGTGTGTGCAGTGCATGATCTTCGGCTGATGAGGAATGTGTGCTGTAACCATGGTGACAGAGCTTGCTGCATTACTGAACAGACAAGCCAGAGCAGCTCTTCTCCTAAAGCAGGATAGGATTGCTTTTCCTTGTATATGATCTACAGCTAAGACACATTTACTTACCACCAGGGTCATATATATTTCTTAGAACTCTTTATTTACTCTCTTTCAAGTGTCATATCAGCCAGTGAAGTGTGAAGACATGGTGCATGAATCTGAGACTCCCACCAATCTTTAAAAACGAAGAAGAGAAAATAAAGGCATCTGAGATGGCATGATGATCAGATCATATTTCCCTTTTCTAAAACATGGGTTTTCTGTAGTTTTCAGTCTAACATTCATGGCCAGGCATTACTGTGTTCAGGTTCAACAGCAGGGACATAAAAAGAGATGTAGTCTTTGCCACAATCGAGTTGGACTTTGTAGTAGGGTTTAACTGAACAGAAGGTTCACACACACACACACACACACACACACACACACACACACTTTACAAGCTTCGTTGAGTAATACAGCTTAGAGCAGGTTTAAGATAATGAGCTTGTTATGAGTTTCACATTCTGAGAATGAGAAGGAGAGTGGCGTCCACATATATTAAACCCATAGCTTTCACATTAATGTTTTTTTCCTACCACAACTTTAATCATGTATGGAGAAAAATATACTGTACATCATACAGTAGGTGATGTGACTGGTGACATTTCTTTCACAAATTAGACCATTTTTATTGATTTAAATGATTAGTTCTAAGTGCATGCATGTAGTCTCTCAATTAATATGATCTCAAAAAAATCTACATACAATCTATATATAAATAAATTAGTAAAATGCTCTTTAATAACTTTAAATGGAGTACACAGTAGCATGTCACACTGTGTTGTAGGAAGTCTGTCAGTTACCCAACTACACAAGCAAAATTAAAAATCTGTATAAGAAACCCTTTTTATGAATACTGTTTGCTGGCCAATATAATGGTGATGAAGAGTTTATTTCTCTTTGTATAAACCAAACTGTGTTTTTAAAATACAAAGCATGAGTGCTTACTAAAATATGTTACTGTTAGAAATCTACACACCTAAACCAGTATGACAATTCAACAGTGTTGGGCATTAAAAAGGTCTACGACTCAAGCTTCATATCGATCTCGACTTCATTTTTCATTTACATAACTCCTGGCATAAATTAAGAGATGACTGTAACTGTAAGTTTTAAAAAAAAAAAGAAGCTTTTGTTTTTTTGTTTTTTTTTTGTCGTGGCCATGAGATCCTATAGAGGGACCAACTTCTAGTTGATAGCATGGGCTACCATATA
>NW_015664989.1:188913-189057 GCF_001515625.1 Sinocyclocheilus rhinocerous | reverse complement strand
GTTGCTTGTGGAACTTGTTGACTTTTGATGAGTTTGAGCGCATGATGCGCGCTGTGAACAAGTGTGTTGGAAACACAAATTGAGGAACAAATCTGCACCTTATTGATGACCCGTGGCATTAATATACTGCATCTGTGCCAGCGC
>NW_015664989.1:185422-188861 GCF_001515625.1 Sinocyclocheilus rhinocerous | reverse complement strand
ACGCAAGTTACTTTTTTTTTTCCAATTTATTGATTGACAGCTCTCTTGTCCCAATGTTGAGAGAAATCAGAAGATGTTACTGTTGTTCTAAAATAAATATGAATATGCGTTAATTCATCTCACTCACAAAAAACCTTTTTTATGGAGTAACGCAATATTGTAATGCATTACTTTTAAAAGTAACTTTCCCCAACACTGCATTTGAAACATTACATTTGTGTATACAATATCAAGGACACAAATACTCAAATGTAGAACTCTAGAAAATATGATAATTTAATTGTATATATTGTGTTGCATCTGCCCCCCCATTTATGAGATTACTATTTTTGCCAGATTTTTGCCAAAATATGTTTTTGAAGATATATTTTTTCTTATGTCATACTTTCATGATTTTATGCTCTGATCTTTGTGAATCCAGAGAGAGAGAGAGAGAGAGAGAGAGAGAGAGAGAGAGTTTGGCCCAGGGAAGTGGCCCGCATATGGTGTTAATCATGCATGCTGTAATGTCTGTTTAACTGCATTCAATCATACGTACAGTATACAAGAAGAGACAGAAAGAGTCAAGCAGACAAGGAAATCTAGGTCAGAATGATGGCATTTTAGTGATGTTTCTGGGGCTGAGCTTGATTTTCCACTTCACTCAGCAAAGACCCACTGTCAACCCCACGCTCCTCCCTCCCCTTACACGGCAGCAGCTGGTGGTGCTGCAAAATGACTATGTTCATTCATTCATTCATGCTATAACCACATTTTCCTCTCTCCCTACTTTTATGACTTATTACCCGATTTAATCAGCGGGGAACTCTTATTTGAAACAACCAATATCTGAAAGAACTGGGCACTATTGTAAGTTGTCTCTTATAATAGGCCTAAGTGTTTGTTTGTTTGTTTAAAAGCATTTATTGAATAACTAAATTATTCATTAATAAATTAATAAAATTAAAAATGATACATTAATAATATGAGACTTTAATTTGTTTAAATTTTTGACTTGATTTAATGTATTTTGATTTTTCATTCTTATTTATTTATTATTAGGCCTATTATTATTATTATTAATTGAAAAATACCAAACCTACAAACATAGGGTATCCACATCAATACACGAAATGTATTTTTATCTGATAGTGAGGGTTTGCTGAGGAGTTTTGAATGACGTCCTTCAACTGTGGAGGTGTTGTGAAATTACAGATCATACTATGACTAAGGCTAAGTTTATGAATATCAATTATGTACAGCTGACGTGTGTTAATATATTCCAATTGCTATTGCTTGGCTCATATATATTAAATACTTACCGTTGACGCTGCACCGCTCCGTTCCAATAGCGAGAGCGTTGCTCATGAATATTAAACGCGAGACCTTCACAGTAGTAGGATTCGAAAATTCGCCGTCGGACTTCTCTTGCATGTGTGTGTAGTGGAGACTAATGTAACGCTGCCTGTCACCACTATAACAGCATCAACACACACCGCCCTCATCTACACTTCCGCAACTGCTGTCAGATGCCGTGTTTCTCCGGACAGTGTGGAATTAAGGACACATTTTCGGCCTTCTGGACCGCGGACACCTGAGACGCTCACGGCAAGTTACTGGGGATCGTACGAACAAATGTTAATTTATAACCTGGATCACTGCATATGTCCATTTGATTCTCCAGCACACACACACACACACACACACACACTGCTACGTGGTATTTCATTGTTATGAAATAAATGAATAATTTAACGCGAATGGTTGTATGAGCGTAATGAATGAATTTGGTAGTCTCATCACTTTCACCGGAGAGAGTTTATTGGTCCTGCAACATCACACACCCATATTTAATTCATAGCATTTGGTTCGGTAATGTAACAGTGGCATCTGTCCTCGTGACGCTTTGTAAACGGTGTAGTTCCAGATTGAAACACGTCTGATTGGTGTCGATTCTCTTTCATCTTTCGGCTGTCAATCATGATGACGCAGCGCTGCCAGTCATCCGGCGGTTTGTTTGATGTGTTGTGCTGTGGTCTGATGCTCGGAGATGTTGAGCTGCAGTGGGTCTGTGATGGCTGGTGCTGTGGGTGTGGTTCTGGCCGCCCGGTGTCTCTGGATGCACTGCTTACTGGGTTCCCACGGTGATGGGAAAACTGGAAATAACGCGGAATTGTGGAATCGTGATTTCCAGGCCTTGAAAAGTTGTGAGCATTTCTGCAGGCTATGAATATATATTTGTTCTAGTCATGCTTAGCTTCAGAATAGAGAAGAATGGGGCTAGTTGTCACACAGAGGACTTATCACTATAGGTCTAGCTAGGGTTGCCAACCGTTCCGTATAATACGGAATCGTCCCGTATTTAAGGCCTCAACAAAGCGCTCCGTATGAAAGCTATACGGAACGCAGTTTGTCCCGTATTTAAGGCATATGCCGTATGACCACCTAGACCATACGAATAACAAACTCTAAATTGAGAATTAATCATTCTTTTTTGACAAGTGTTTGATTTGTGATCAGGGAGGCTTTAAGACCAAGCGGAATCCTCCGCCGGCTGGTCGCTCCCGCTTCACAGCGAGCGGGATATGCGCTAATGGAGTTAGTTTATTTTTTTTTTTACGTCCGCGTTTCGACTTCAGCAAATCTTTTTAAAAAAATTTTTTTTATTATGCTTCCATTTACAACAAACAAACAAGGTACATAAACACATCACACAATCTCACAACACGCCACGGCCTTAGGTTGAGCATAACCAGTGATAAACAAGACTTCAGCAAATCAGTTTGGGCGAATGCAAACGTGATTCCAACATCCAGCCACGCAAGAAAATGTGCATTTTACCTGAGGGAAGACGTGATCAATAAGGAAAGTCGTCTTTCTTTAATGTATACCTAGATAAAACAATTTACATTTAATGGATGTAGGGTGAGAAATAGTATAGTAATAGTGATAGTAATAGTAAGGTTATTGGACATATTTGTATTACACAATAGGAGAACAGTTAACTGTTCATGAGGTAGATTGCCTATAGCCTATATACTGCCGTTCAAAAGTTTGGGATCAGTAAGATTTTTAATGTTTTTATTTTTATTTTTAAGAAGTTTCTTATGCTCATTTTTGATAAATAAAAAGTTTAAAAGAACAGTATTTATTCAAAATAAAAAATATGTGTTAAATATACTGTACACTACTATTCAAAAGTTTGGGGTCAGTAAATTTCTTTTTTCTTTTTTTTTTTAAAGAAGCTTTTAGAATACTTTTATTCAGCAAGGATGTGTTAAATGGACAAAAAAGTGATATTGTTAGAAAATATTTATATTTTGAATAAATTCTGTTCTTTTTAACTTTTAATTTTATTTATGGAACACAGGTTCCCAAAAAAATATTAAGCAGCTGCACAAGTTAACTGATAATAAATCAGCATAAGAATGATTTCTAAAGGATCATGTGACACTGAGGA
>NW_015664989.1:183061-185403 GCF_001515625.1 Sinocyclocheilus rhinocerous | reverse complement strand
GTGTGTGTCCCTTATTCTGTCCCCTATTTTTCTGTGAAAAACCACGATTGTCCCTTATTTTCCTTTTCTGAAGTTGGCAACCCTAGGTCTAGCCCACATGTGTGTTTTCTCTATCAGTGGTTTTAAATGCCCAGTTCAAAACCTTCTTCAAAATGGAATATTTTTGTAAATTCTGTCGTCACATCATATTTTTTGATCATCATATAGCTGTTAGGTATCAAGTGTGCATGATAAAATTACATAATTTACAGAACACTGGTAATATCTGTTTGTTAATTTTTGTTGTTTTATGTGTTGGCAAATACCAAGTTACTTACTCTCAGAAAAAAGGTGCACTATCACTGAGTCTTTAACTTTCAAATGGTACTACCTTTAAGGTACTAATATGCAGTTTTTAAGGGTAAATAATATACAATGGTGTACTTTTTGAAAAGGTAACATAAAGGTAACATAAAGGTTACATAATTAATGTAATATTAAAATGTGGTTGACCTGGGCTGCTTTTCCCAATAGCATCGTAAGCCTAAATTGATCGTAGCTCCATTGGTGGCAATGGGTCTACGATGTACTTAGGCTTACAATGCTTTTGGGAAACGCAGCCCTGGTTGATTATGTCTGACCGTCAAATGCAGGTCTAAAGCCAGTGCTGGACTTGCTGTTGTGCTTGGGTTTCTTTGCGGTTCCTTATATGATTACATTTTGCTGGGTGGCTTCAATAAGATCCCGGACGTTGCACATTACTGTCACAACCCTCCTTGCCAAACACACTGTAGCATTTACATTGGCGACATAGCTGTTACGCCCTAACAGAACTTCCCTTAGCAATTGAAACCTGTCCTGCATCTGTATAGAGCTCTTTTACCATATAGACTGAACATTTTTAATCTGCTTACTCTAACTCTAAACTGAGAAAGGTTTAAAGCGTATCTCCGTAGGACAGACTTGTATGGTCACACGCATTCACCCATGACCAGCGAGCAGCTTCATTAATTTGAATATGCTGAGATAACACACTGCTGTTTCATTCTCCGCCTGTTTAGATTACAACTTTATGTAAGTTTTTAAGATATCAGGGCATTAATAGTTTCAAAGGTCAGCAGAAATGTTGAACAAGGTGGACTTGTAATCGTTTTCATTCCGTGTACTCTGGTAGTGGTTTACTTCAGTGAGTTTGGTTTGTTTTCCTAGGGTGGGACATTTGTAAATTTGTTTTGCATATGGACTATTGGCCTGTATGGAATGTATGTGGCCCAAAAATGTATTTAGACACTTAAGTCAGACTTTAACATGTGCTGTTTGTGGTTGTTATTATGCAGATGCAACTTGGTTTGATATTTCATGTAATGCAAGCAATGACATTTTCATGATGCCCTGGGGGTAAGCAGATAAACATCAAATTTTCATTTTTGGGTGAACTATCCCTTTAAGTGTCCAGGGGCCGCTGTATCTGCCAGTGTTTCTTTAGTATTATTGATATACCATTACAGTTTTTATAAAATATTTTAATTATCTGTTAATTTTAAATGTTCAGTTTTAATTTGAATTTTATAGTAGTGTTATGTTATGTTCATTTTAGGTAGGGCTGCACGATAAATCGCATGCGATATTTAATGCGCATCTTGTCAGAAAAGCCGGTTCTGTAATCAGCGGTAAATCTCCATCACGTGCGGGCTTTCACATTGAGCAGCATTAACTACACAGAGCCGTTGTTCACTGACGAGCTGCGCAAAAAATCGCGCGAATATGAACGTGGTTTTGCGCAGCTTGCCTGTTTTTTTAATTCAGTTTCTCCTGAATTACAATCCAGATGTGTTTCAGTGTGTTGTAGTGTGTTTAGTCTCAATCTCTGTATTAGAGAGCAGTATAACTTTTGTGTGTGTGTTTGTACTCTTTATGTGACAGAAATAGGTCAAGGTAAACATCTTAATTTATGCTTAATTAAGTTGTATCTGTAGCGAATCAGCTCATTCATGGGGAAATATGAATAATTAATCATAACTAGTTATAATTAATTATAAATATTTAGATCCGCTGTAGATATTTACTTGACCTCTCAGGGTCAACTGTCTGTCAATTCTAAGAACGTTAATTTCCTGGTTAAGGGAAATAACTTTCTTACTGTACAACTCTACACAGAGCCTGTAGCATAAATCTGCAGTTATGAGCAAACAATGACCAACGTCAAGTGTGATACAAGTAAGAATTTATTAACTACATAAACACTTAAACTAGTCTAACATACTACATAAACACTTAAACTAGTCTAACATACACAAACACTTAAACTGGTCTAACATACACAAACACTTAAACTGGTCTAACATACACATACACACACACAC
>NW_015664989.1:150352-182196 GCF_001515625.1 Sinocyclocheilus rhinocerous | reverse complement strand
TCTTTCAGACAGACGAGACATGCAAGTATTCAAACTTCGTCTTATTAATTGATACATTAGGTATCATTTGCGCCTTTTTACAAAGGTGCGTTTGAACTAAGAATCTGATGTTTCCCTCAGGTGTAGATCTGCTGAATATGCAAATGGTTCCATAACTTCATTCCTTATTTCTCTCCTCTTTACTGCTTAAGCTTTAACCCTTTTCCTATACCAACTGTATGCGTGTGTGTGTGTGTGTTTATGTGTATGTTAGACCAGTTTAATTGTTTATGTAGTATGTTGGACTAGTTTAAGTGTTTATGTAGTTAATAAAGTCTTACTTGTATCACACTTGACGTTGGTCATTGTTTGCTCATAACTGCAGATTTATGCTACAGGCTCTGTGTAGAGTTGTACAGTAAGAAAGTTATTTCCCTTAACCAGGAAATTAACGTTCTTAGAATTGACAGACAGTTGACTTTGAGAGGTCAAGTAAATATCTACAGCGGATCTAAATATTTATAATTAATTATAACTAGTTATGATTAATTATTCATATTTCCCCATGAGCTGATTCGCTACACCTCTCAGGGTCAACTGTCTTTCAATTCTAAGAACGTTAATTTCCTGGTTAAGGGAAATAACTTTCTTACTGTACAACTCTACACAGAGCTTGTAGCATAAATCTGCATGATTAAGTGACTCCAGTTATGAGCAAACAATGAACAACGTCAAGTGTGATACAAGTAAGATTTTATTAACTACATAAACACTTAAACTAGTCTAACATACTACATAAACACTTAAACTGGTCTAACATACACATACACACACACACACACATACAGTTGGTATGGGAAAGGGTTAAAGGTTAACGCAGTAGAGAGAAGAGAAAATAAGAATATGAAGTTATGGAACCATTTGCATATTCAGCAGATCTACCGCCTGAAGGAAACATCAGATTCTTAGTTCAAACACACCTTTGTAAAAAGGTGCAAATGATACCTAATGTATCAATTAATAAGACTAAGTTTGAATACTTGCACGTCTCGTCTGTCTGAAAGAAAGGCTTGATGCAGTCCAAAAGTTCAAGTTGATCTTTGCTGAAGTTGGTTGATGAAAAAGAACCAGTTTGCGTCAGAGAATCTTGGTGAATGGAAAAGTCAAGGCCGAAGGCCTGGCACAAAACTTAGGATGTCCTGGAGCGTTGTAGCTCACATCTTCTCAAAACCTAACAGGACCACCGACTCTGGGCGGGTCCCTGGTGTGGGGCCTTTAATGTCTCAGAAGATTCCCGCCTCTCAAACTGGGCTTGTCCAATGAGAAAGGCTGACGTCCCAAGCAGGGGGTTGGACATACTGGGGATTTTTATGACCCTTTGTGTGAAAGCATGGTAATTTGCATATGGAACTTGAATCGAAATTACTAAAGATTCTCAGGACACTAATATATTGCCTATGTACCAACATATAATATACACTCTCGTTTAGATCATCAGAAGGCGAATTCATAGATACTTAACATGGTAGGATTACATATAGGTAAGATGACAGGAATGAGTGTTTCCATCATAAGCCTGCATAAAACAGTATAAAATCTCAAAGACAACATACACAATGACCTGAAGGATATGTGTGTTCATTCAAAGAAAGGTTTTCCTATGAATTAATTAGTAGAAAAGTCCATTTCTACTGTGCATTTGCCTCTTGCTATGGAACATGCAGTGATTTTCCCTGCTTCGCATTCCATTAGGTCGTAAATGTATCTGGTGTCAGGGTTGCCATGGTAACCAGGGTCCTGGGCCTTGTTCACAGACAACTTGGCACCCAGTATGTTTATTGGGTGAGGGGTCTGTGAACGTTTGTTAATCTAATGAATAATTGATTTGTTAAATCAAATGAAAAATGGTGTGTCTGATTGGTCCAGACGCTACATATCATATGGCTATTCTTTTCTAACCCAATGGCTTATAAAGGAGTTTAAAAAGTTCTCCTAACCTGATGCTCTGTTTCTGGCATACTTTTTTTTTTTTTTGATGCAGTGCTAGTATTAGCTAAATGTGCTATTTAATTTCCTCCAGTGTTGAAGCAAATATTGCTTTTTAAAATATGTCACAAATGTGAACTTATTTAAAGTAGCTCAGTGTGTTCATGAATGTATAGTGGCCATAAAGTTACAATTTAATATTGTTTAAATATTATTTTAAAAAACGTAATTGCATATAGTTGCAATCAAAATTATTCAACCCCCTTGACCTGCAAGACATTTTTCTGCGAGAACAAAATTCGATGAAAACAGATAAACAAAGCCATCAGTAAACTATTATAGGACGTTTATTAATACATTTGATTTGAGAACATTTGAGAATGTAAAGTTGATGAAAAATGATTAATTGGCTCTAAAGATCTGTGTACATAATGATTCAACCCACAAATTTTGTGCAGAATCTTTTATTCTTTATAACCTTTAATAAACGCTGTCTGTAAGTGCTCAGAAACTTCTGTCACCTCTCTACTACAATCTTGGCCCATTGAAAAAGCTTCCAGATCACTGATAATCTGTATCTTTTTCATTGCCACTGCTTTCTTCAAATTGCACCAAATATTTTGAAAAAGATTTAAACGTAAAGACTGAAAAGGCCATATAAGAACATTCTACGACCGATCACTGAACCGAGATTTGGATGTATACTTTGGGATGGCTGTCCTGCAGGAAAGTCCATTGATAATCAAGTTTCAGTCTCTGCAACGAAGACATCACAATCTCTGCCAAAATGGCCTGATACTTAAAAAAATCCATGATCTCCTTCATACGGTCAAGATTTTTCACTTCTCGCAACAGCAAAACACCCCCATAACAAGAATGGTCCAACTCCATGTTTGACTATGGAAATGGTGTTCTTCTGCTCATAAGTTTTGCGTTTCTTGCAGGTATACCGCTGATCCACGGGTTCACAAAGTTTCAGTTGTGTCACATCACTCCATAAAACATTCTTCCAGAACTCCAGAGGTCTATCCAAATTAATTTGAGCATATTCAAGCCAGCCTTGTATGTTCTTCTTGGTCAAAAGTTGCATTTGGCAGGTTGTCCTGACATGAAGGCCAAGCTCGTTTAGTGTTCTTCTTATACTCTACATTGAAATGTTGCTTCCTCCTTTCGTCAGGTCATCTTGCAAGTCTTTGGAAGTAAATTGAGTTTTTTTTTTTACAGTTATTCTGATAAAACATTTTATTCCTCTTGATGATATTGTGCTTTTTCTTCAATGCCCTCAAAGATTTTCTGGTACACCTTTTAAAGTTATGCATAAAGCTGCTAGCTGTGTCTCTAGGTTTCTTCTTGTCGCCACAGACTGTCCAATTTAATAAAACAGTTTATTCTCTATAGCTTTTGTGAGAGCTCTTTTGACTTGGCCATATTTGCCACTCAGCTTTAGCTCATTCACGGGCTAAATTTGTTTAGTTTACAAAGACTTACTTGAGTTTTAGCACGTAACTCAAAAATGTTACATTATCACCTTTAATATGCCATAAAGCTGTTGTAGATGCACATAAAAAAAAAAAAAAACCTCTGGATCTTCAGAAAAACTTACATTTGAAAAGTATTACAATATATAATTTTGTAATCATTTTGATTGCAAGCGTATGTGGTATATGAACTATATATATATATATATACAGTGTATATACAAAAGCTGTTGCACGGGTGGTACGTTTTTTTTGGCCTAAAGGGCCATTAGTACCTTATTATTACATAAATGGTACATACTAGCTCCTTTTGAAAGATGGGGCCAGTTAAAACACTAGCAGGGCACTAGCAGGGCAGTCTGAACTATGGGCCTAACTGGGCCAGCGGGGAAAAAAAAAAAAACTGCAGCCATCCTAAAACTATATTTAAAAAAAAAATTGTAATTGAAGATAATATAATATTAATAACATAAAAGGCCATTTAAGTGTACTTAAAGAGACACTTTCATGACACACACACACACACACACACAACAACAGCAACAGCTACAACAATACACAGTGGTTGGTTGAGCACTATTTTTGGCCACATAGTGATTGTTGCATCTATTGTCACGTAATACCTTGAGACACCACTAGATGGAGGCAGAAACATGCAAAATACGTTGGAGCCAAATTCCAGTGAACAAATGGCACATGTGAGTGTTCAGATCAGTGTGTGTAAGATTGTTTGTGTTGACTGTAGTCTGTGAGCATGTGTAAGGACATAGGGCAACACCCTCGCTCTTACTGAGTGGAACAACTGTGTGTGCAGTCACTTTGGATTTTGACCGACCCTTTCTGTGTCCAGCAGGAGAAGAGGAAGATGCCGGTGACGGTGTGGTCGATTTCCAGTGTTACAAAAGGTTTAGAGTGAGATTTGGCTGTGGAAGTGTGGATTTGACTGGTAAATCATCATTTGGGGAGGATGGCTGCAACTACGCCCACCTCGGCCCCGCCTCCCAAAAAGAGCAGAGGAAAACAGGAAATAGAAACTCTACAGACAGCCAATGAAGAGCTGAGGAGCCGATTGAGTGACTTGCAAAATGAACTGCAACAGGAAAGAGGCAAGGTACGCCCATCTACTGCATGGCTTTGTTCACATTACACCCAATCTGATTTTGTGCACTAGCAGTATTTCAAATCCTACAAGCATATTTAAAAAAAAAAGTAATTGACATAATATAATATTAATAACATAAAAGGCCATTTAAGTGTACATAAAGAGACACATTCATGACACTTAAGTACACTTTTAAAAGGTGCACTTTGTGATCATGCTAAATTAAAAGTTGTACTTATCGTAATGATATTCAAAAATAGATTTCTAGTTAACAATTTAAATGTACTAAATTGCAACTTCATCATTACAAATGTGTAATATATATTTACATTTAAATACATGGCATACACATTTCAATAGAACAATAGGACAATAAAGCACATTTTAGTTTACCATAAATGCTTGTTAGTACATTTAGCAGTAAGTAACACTTTAACCATATTTCAAAGACAGTAGAATTATGAAATCGTATATAAAGATGCACTTAAGGCCTACTTAAGTGGGTCAAAATAGCAATATGCAATAAAAGAACATGTGCAAGTGCAAACTGAATGTAAAGTATTTCTGTGATAAGTACATATAAGTAAAAGTATGTTAAAGTTTACTTCTTTTTTACGAGGAACTGTCTGCATTACTATGCTGCAATTGATGAAAACTGATCTATTTTTTTAATGGCTTAAGTATCAGTACAATACCAGGAGACACAAGTCTTGATTTGTGAATTTGTGCTCTGCTCATGTTTGTTTATGACATCTCTGTGTGATCCAAAAAGCATATTTGGAGCTATTAATGTTTTTCAGACAGGGAAGCGTCCATAATCGCTCAAAAAATTTACGCATTCACTATTTACCAGTGTATTTTAAATAGTTCACTATATGAAAACTGAGTGATGAATTTATATTTGGCATTACATCTGCATTGCTCAATGAGGAAAAATAAATGAAAAACGGTCAGACTGAATCACATTTCCTAAAACTCATGTTGTAAAACTGTAATCAGAGACTGTAAATCATACAAGAATGTCATTTAAATAAGATTTGCATGCATTCTTCTTGCTGTTCAGGCTACAAATATCTAAACCGATTCAGAAGATTTATCCTCTCATGAATCATATATCCCAAAATCCATCACCAGTCAGAGCAGTAATTTGTGCCAGTGATTGCTTCATGGCCATAATGAGTAGAAGAGAAAACATGCCACACCCTCTGGAAGCGTCAAACAATGGGACAGCTGAACACTGCTGGAAAGCCAGGATAAATGTGACCGTTTATGGAGTCGAAGGGAATTATTTCACATATTCAAATGATGCCAGCATGGATTTAGACCTGGTAAAATAAATGAAATCAAACAATGTTTTTACACAGAGCTTAATGCAAAACCAGTTTGGTACAGTTCATTCCTTCTAGCTCATTGCTTGGTCACTACGTTTTGTCCCTCTCTCTAAACCATTATAAAACCCTGAAGGTTATAAAATATTGACGGAATATGAAGACATTTGCTAATGGTGGAAACAAAGTGCAGAGAATATGTGGCAAGTGCCAAAAAGCTAGGCACAAATCCGGCCAGTAAATTTAGAGGATGGAGGTCTGGGAGACTAATGGACATTTTAATAGTCA
Source organism: Sinocyclocheilus rhinocerous (assembly GCF_001515625.1). Lineage (NCBI taxonomy): Eukaryota > Metazoa > Chordata > Actinopteri > Cypriniformes > Cyprinidae > Sinocyclocheilus > Sinocyclocheilus rhinocerous. The sequence goes on along the minus strand of NW_015664989.1, from coordinate 176,035 downwards.
ATATACGTTTTCTAATTATGCCCTACTTTACACAAGGCAAGTTAATTGCCTTAACACATTTCACACACAATGGTAATTGAAAGTGCTACACATTGGCATATTAAGTTAATTATAAATAAATTAACTTAAAAATAAAATACATAAAGATACTTAACTTGGAAATCACCAAGAAAACATGAAACAAATAAAAGGAAAATAAAATCTATGTCTAAAAGGAGTGAGATCAGTAGTTACGTTTACATGCACCAACATAATCGGATGGCTCAATCAGATTGAAGCACCTTCATATAAACACCTCAGTCTGTCTGATTGAGCTTAAAAGGGGTGATGTAGATCCGAAATAATCTGACTGATAGGAAAAAATAAGCATGTTAATGCTTAAATAAGTCTGTCTACAAAAATACCCTGCACGTATGCGCAATTCCATGATACGCATTTTTACTAGAAACCTTTATTAAAAGATCTGTTTACATACGTTTTATGTAGGCCTACAGTATTTTTTATTTAAATCTTACGTTTTGGTCAGAGAAGGAGAAAATATTTACTAAAAAAAAGCACTTCTGACATGTTTGTCAGCCTTCCTTTTAGGTCTGACATCAAGGCAAAATGAGAATTATACTCATGCACAGGCTTTCTCCAGTTTTCAGCACGACGACTGGGCACTGCTCACGTGCTGATGTTTTGTCCAGAATACATGTAAAAGAAAATGTGAATCAGATTTCAGTCTAGGGCTCATATAAACAGAACTTTCAGAATCTGAAATCGGATTGGATTCATTTGGATATACGAAAAGTGGTGCAAGCACAGGGAAAAACAGTGTCTTCAGTCTGGACTTAAAGGGGTCATATGATGCTTTTTTAAAGATCATTATTTTGTGTATTTGGTGTAACAGAATATGTTGACATGCTTTAATGTTCAAAAAACACATTATTTTTCAAATACTGTACATTATTGTAGGTCCTCTATGCCCCGCCTCTCTCAAACGCTTCGTTTTCTACAAAGTCCCTCCTTCCGACAAGAGCAGTCTGCTCTGATTGGCCAGCTGACCCAGTGCATTGCGATTGGCCGAACACCGCAAGCACTCGTAGGAAATGTAACGCCCCTTACCATAATCACGAGCGTCAGCTTTCAAAGTAAATATCAAGACAGTTAATAATGTCGTTAGTTTTACCATCAGTTCAAGCCCGAAAGGGCAACACAGTCGCGTGACATGCAGTACACAAGCCACGGTTAAGACAGCTGACGCCACTGTGATGTGACCCTGTCTCTCCTCTCTCTCTCTCTCTCTCTCGCGCACACACACACACACACACACAATGCGCAAAACACCGCATTTGAACAGTCAATAGCAAATACTTAAACTAATAACAAAACAGTAGCTGATTCAGAAGCGCCAGATTGTCATAGCAAAGTCAGAATTACCTCCTCTCCTAGGTTCACGAAACGGTCGTCCATAAAATGCATTGCTGTTCTGTTGTAAGTAATCTTAAAGATTCCTAAATGCATCTACTTTCGGAAGGCCAAATAAAGTGCTTTTGCTTTCGCCTAGAAACACACAGCGTCTCCCTGACATGCTGCTTCAACACTAACTGCGGTTACTGAAACCACGCCTTCTTTCTTTGCGTGCACATTTGGGCCGCATTATGCAAATATTTCCACATAGTGACATAGATATTTGAACAGTCAATTGCAAATACTTAAACTAATAACAAAACATACTTACAGTAGCTGATTCAGAAGTGCCAGATTGTCATAGCAAAGTCAGAATTACCTCCTCTCCTAGGTTCACGAAACGGTCGTCCATAAAATGCATTGCTGTTCTGTTGTAAGTGATCTTAAAGATTCCTAAATGCATCTACTTTCGGAAGGCCAAATAAAGTGCTTTTGCTTTCGCCTAGAAACACACAGCGTCTCCTTGACATGGCTGCTTCAACACTAACTGCTGTTACTGAAACCATGCCTTCTTTCTTTGCGTGCACATTTAGGCGGCATTATGCAAATATTTCCATATAGTGAGGTAGATATGTGGGGGCGTGTTGGAACGAGCCGTTTTAGGGGGGCCTGGCAGAGTCTTAACTTTGATAAAGAATATCTCTTTGGTTTTGAGACTTTAGTCTTTGCAACTTCAGGGATCTTATTTATGCACAATCAGCTTGTAACACTCCAAAGAGAAAGGAAAACTTGAAATCGCATCCTATGACCCCTTTAAATCGGGCTGCGTTTGGGGCACATCTGACTTCTGGAAGCTTATTCCAGCTGTAGACAGCATAATATCTAATTGTTTCATCATGTTTGGAATGAAACCTAGGTATCTGACTCATTCCTGATGAGCTGAGAGGCCTATCAGGTTCTTTCACTCTGCAGTTGTATGACCTGAAGGTCCGAGGCTCTAAAATATTTCAGGTTAACACATTATTTTAAGGTGACATAGTTACACATGCTACATGTACGTAACATAGTAATAATAGTAAATTATAGGATTATATCAAGTAACTAATCCTAAACCAACATGTAGTTAATTAATATTATTCAGTACTTATTCAGTACTTATTTGTGTAATTACACTGTTACAATGACACCTTAAAATAAAATATATCCTATTTCAGTCTGTTCATTGAGAGTATATATCTGTGTAAATGATTTGGACAGATCATTTTTGTCTTTTTGGAGACATTTACATGTTAAAAACTATAATTGTTTAAATACATTAATGCCAAAGATTGGTATCTGACATACAATTGGAAATTCACCCCATGAATCTCAATAAAAAATTTTTAAAATACATTATTTTATTAATGCCTTAGTAATCACAGATTTGAAGAAGCAATAGAAAGTCTTTGTGAACTTGTGACATTACGAGAACCGTAATGTGAATGCCAATATTCACCTTGGTTAATGTCCTGTGAAATAACCTTGTCTCTCAATCTTGTAGGTGGGTAAATTACGGGAACGTTTGCAAGAGTTACGGGCCCAACGAGAGACTGAGCAGCACAAGCACTCGGTCGCTCTCACTGAACTCCGCGTCAAGCTCCATGAGGAGAAGCAGCGAGAGGTGGCGGCCACAAGAGCCTGTCTGTCTCGGCAACACGAGACCGAGCTGGCCCGGGCGGCACGTCTCCGCGAGACAGAACTGGCCCGGCTTCAGGCGCTGGTGTGTATTTTACGGGACGGAGCCAGCAGCGAGCTACGTAGTGCCCTGAAGGAGGAGGCACGAGAGGAGGCCCGCAGGAGCTACGAGGCAGAGAAACTCAGGCTCACGCAGGAGCTGCAGGAGGCGAAGACGTCACGGCGGCAGGCAGAGGAGGCACTCTCCAATGCTGTGCAGGCCGACAGAGCCAAAGCTGCCGATCTCAGAGTGGCCCATCAAGCTCATCAGGAGGAGATCCAGAGAATCAAACGCGAGAGTGAGAGGGAAATCCGGAGACTGGTAAGAAAGATGGATGGAGTTATCTAAAAACGTCGCCACATGAAATTGTAAAAATAATGGCTGTCTCAGTCCAGTCTCAGGCAATTGGTTGATTCAGTGTGGCTGCTCTGGTTTACACCTTTTGGGGGGAATCAACCTACAAATGTTTATACATACTTATATAATTGTCTCTGTTTGACATTTGACATGCATCATTTTTCTAATATCAGCTGATATTAATGATAAGCTGATATTAATGTATAAAAGCCCTCAAAATGTCTCATTACTTATATCAATCAGTCATGAATTGTGTTTCTTATGACAGAGGACAGATAGACAGGATTTTAGTTTTTTTTATTTTTATTTTTGCACCGAATTGATATTAGCACCCTTATAATGAAGAAAACTGGATGTGTTCAATACATCAAAGGATGATTTAAAAAAAAAAAAATAGAGATCTGTTTGGCATTAAGAAAGTTATATTATTCATTTTTATACAGTTTTGAAAAAAAAAAAATGAATTATTGGCCACACCAAAAGCTTATTATTTAATATACACCAATTATTAAACACAGTTTATGTACACTACCATTCAAAAGGTGGGGTCAGTGTTTTTTTTTTAAGTGTTTTTGTTTATATTGTGAAATATTATTACAATTTAAAATATCTGTTTTCTATTTGAATGTATTTAATTTATTCAGCTTTCAGTCTTCAGTGTCACATGATCCTTAAGAAATCATTCTAATATGTTGATTTGGTGCTCAAGAAACATTTCTTATGATCTCGATATTGAAAACAGTTATGCTGCTTCATATTTTTGTGGACACTGTGATACCCTTTTTTCAGGATTCTTCAAAGAATAAAAAGTTCAAAATAACAGCATTTATTTTAAATAGAAATATTTTGTAACATTGTAAATGCCTTTACTGTCAACAATCTAAATCTAAAAACAAAGATCTTACTGGCCCAAAACCTTAAAGTTTCTATATCTGTGCACAACTAGGAATTACCTCCATGCTGTTTTTGCTATTCGTACAGCAGCTAGACCTGAAGGAAGTACATTTTGTGAAATGGACCACAAAAAGCATGCACTCCGATGTATGTTTGTGTTTGTGTCAGATGGACGAGTTGAAGAGCAGAGACCGTGTGGTGCAGTCACTGGAAAAAGAGCTGGGAGTGCAGGCGGGACAGACACAGCGTCTACTGCTGCAGAAGGAGGAATCAGAGCGGCATTATGGGAGTCCGAAGAGAGAGGTGGCGCCGTCTCTCGGGGAAAACTCAGACTCTGTCAATAACCAGGTTCGTTCTGTTCTGCATTCAGAAATGGCTGATAAAAAGCTTTTATATCATCAGGAACATAAACGCTCATTAGAGCTGGACTAACATGGCAGAGAGCTTTTTCCTGCATGCTGAACTTCACACCATCACATAAATAGTGTTTATCCATTCATAGGACATGGATGAGAGGGATGTAAGGAGATTTCAGCTGAAGATTGCTGAGCTGCAGGCAGTCATCAGGAAACTAGAGGATAGGAACACCCTGCTTTCAGATGAGAGAAACGAACTGGTACATATACATATACACACTCTCAACAAACTACGGACAAAAATCATATAGGATCTTATATGAGCTGTAAAATATCCTGTTAAATGTACAGTAAAAAAATGGCAGCGAAGCGCCAGATTGTCATAGCAGATTCAGAATTATCTCCTCTCCTAGGTTCATGAAACGGTCGTCCATAAAATGCATTGCTGTTCTGTTGTAAGTGTTCTTAAAGATTCCTAAATGCATCTACTTTCGGAAGGCCAAATAAAGTGCTTTTGCTTTCGCCTAGAAACACACAGCGTCTCTCTGACATGGCTGCTTCAACACTAACTGCCACGCCTTCTTTCTTTGCGTGCACATTTGGGCGGCATTATGCTAATATTTCCACATAGTGAGGTAGATATGTGGGGGCGTGTTGGAACGAGCCGTTTTAGGGGGGCCTGGCAGAGTCTTAACTTTGATAAAGAATATCTCTTTGGTTTTGAGACTTTAGTCTTTGCAACTTCAGGGATCTTATTTATGCACAATCAGCTTGTAACACTCCAAAGAGAAAGGAAAACTTGAAATCGCATCCTATGACCCCTTTAAATCGGGCTGCGTTTGGGGCACATCTGACTTCTGGAAGCTTATTCCAGCTGTAGACAGCATAATATCTAATTGTTTCATCATGTTTGGAATGAAACCTAGGTATCTGACTCATTCCTGATGAGCTGAGAGGCCTATCAGGTTCTTTCACTCTGCAGTTGTATGACCTGAAGGTCCGAGGCTCTAAAATATTTCAGGTTAACACATTATTTTAAGGTGACATAGTTACACATGCTACATGTACGTAACATAGTAATAATAGTAAATTATAGGATTATATCAAGTAACTAATCCTAAACCAACATGTAGTTAATTAATATTATTCAGTACTTATTCAGTACTTATTTGTGTAATTACACTGTTACAATGACACCTTAAAATAAAATATATCCTATTTCAGTCTGTTCATTGAGAGTATATATCTGTGTAAATGATTTGGACAGATCATTTTTGTCTTTTTGGAGACATTTACATGTTAAAAACTATAATTGTTTAAATACATTAATGCCAAAGATTGGTATCTGACATACAATTGGAAATTCACCCCATGAATCTCAATAAAAAATTTTTAAAATACATTATTTTATTAATGCCTTAGTAATCACAGATTTGAAGAAGCAATAGAAAGTCTTTGTGAACTTGTGACATTACGAGAACCGTAATGTGAATGCCAATATTCACCTTGGTTAATGTCCTGTGAAATAACCTTGTCTCTCAATCTTGTAGGTGGGTAAATTACGGGAACGTTTGCAAGAGTTACGGGCCCAACGAGAGACTGAGCAGCACAAGCACTCGGTCGCTCTCACTGAACTCCGCGTCAAGCTCCATGAGGAGAAGCAGCGAGAGGTGGCGGCCACACGAGAGAGCCTGTCTCGGCAACACGAGACCGAGCTGGCCCGGGCGGCACGTCTCCGCGAGACAGAACTGGCCCGGCTTCAGGCGCTGGTGTGTATTTTACGGGACGGAGCCAGCAGCGAGCTACGTAGTGCCCTGAAGGAGGAGGCACGAGAGGAGGCCCGCAGGAGCTACGAGGCAGAGAAACTCAGGCTCACGCAGGAGCTGCAGGAGGCGAAGACGTCACGGCGGCAGGCAGAGGAGGCACTCTCCAATGCTGTGCAGGCCGACAGAGCCAAAGCTGCCGATCTCAGAGTGGCCCATCAAGCTCATCAGGAGGAGATCCAGAGAATCAAACGCGAGAGTGAGAGGGAAATCCGGAGACTGGTAAGAAAGATGGATGGAGTTATCTAAAAACGTCGCCACATGAAATTGTAAAAATAATGGCTGTCTCAGTCCAGTCTCAGGCAATTGGTTGATTCAGTGTGGCTGCTCTGGTTTACACCTTTTGGGGGGAATCAACCTACAAATGTTTATACATACTTATATAATTGTCTCTGTTTGACATTTGACATGCATCATTTTTCTAATATCAGCTGATATTAATGATAAGCTGATATTAATGTATAAAAGCCCTCAAAATGTCTCATTACTTATATCAATCAGTCATGAATTGTGTTTCTTATGACAGAGGACAGATAGACAGGATTTTAGTTTTTTTTATTTTTATTTTTGCACCGAATTGATATTAGCACCCTTATAATGAAGAAAACTGGATGTGTTCAATACATCAAAGGATGATTTAAAAAAAAAAAAATAGAGATCTGTTTGGCATTAAGAAAGTTATATTATTCATTTTTATACAGTTTTGAAAAAAAAAAAATGAATTATTGGCCACACCAAAAGCTTATTATTTAATATACACCAATTATTAAACACAGTTTATGTACACTACCATTCAAAAGGTGGGGTCAGTGTTTTTTTTTTAAGTGTTTTTGTTTATATTGTGAAATATTATTACAATTTAAAATATCTGTTTTCTATTTGAATGTATTTAATTTATTCAGCTTTCAGTCTTCAGTGTCACATGATCCTTAAGAAATCATTCTAATATGTTGATTTGGTGCTCAAGAAACATTTCTTATGATCTCGATATTGAAAACAGTTATGCTGCTTCATATTTTTGTGGACACTGTGATACCCTTTTTTCAGGATTCTTCAAAGAATAAAAAGTTCAAAATAACAGCATTTATTTTAAATAGAAATATTTTGTAACATTGTAAATGCCTTTACTGTCAACAATCTAAATCTAAAAACAAAGATCTTACTGGCCCAAAACCTTAAAGTTTCTATATCTGTGCACAACTAGGAATTACCTCCATGCTGTTTTTGCTATTCGTACAGCAGCTAGACCTGAAGGAAGTACATTTTGTGAAATGGACCACAAAAAGCATGCACTCCGATGTATGTTTGTGTTTGTGTCAGATGGACGAGTTGAAGAGCAGAGACCGTGTGGTGCAGTCACTGGAAAAAGAGCTGGGAGTGCAGGCGGGACAGACACAGCGTCTACTGCTGCAGAAGGAGGAATCAGAGCGGCATTATGGGAGTCCGAAGAGAGAGGTGGCGCCGTCTCTCGGGGAAAACTCAGACTCTGTCAATAACCAGGTTCGTTCTGTTCTGCATTCAGAAATGGCTGATAAAAAGCTTTTATATCATCAGGAACATAAACGCTCATTAGAGCTGGACTAACATGGCAGAGAGCTTTTTCCTGCATGCTGAACTTCACACCATCACATAAATAGTGTTTATCCATTCATAGGACATGGATGAGAGGGATGTAAGGAGATTTCAGCTGAAGATTGCTGAGCTGCAGGCAGTCATCAGGAAACTAGAGGATAGGAACACCCTGCTTTCAGATGAGAGAAACGAACTGGTACATATACATATACACACTCTCAACAAACTACGGACAAAAATCATATAGGATCTTATATGAGCTGTAAAATATCCTGTTAAATGTACAGTAAAAAAATGGCAGCTGTGGTTGCCAAAAATTCTGTGTAAAAGTACTATGACAATGTTTCAGTTGTTATAGGATGGAATACCGGTGCCTGTATATTTTACAATTTATAACCGAGTATTTCATTAAGTGATAAAATGTTAATATACAAAGCTACCTGAACTACCAAAATGCTTTGTACCTTAAAATGTACTGATAACCAGGTGGTACAATAGAAAGCCACATGATGAATCCAAAGCATATGGCCCTGTTCATAAACATGGCCAGTACTCACGTATAGCTGATGCACATGATACATACAAAACACCATCAGGGTGTTAATGAAAAAACTTTGCATTACTGTTAACATAAATATGAAGAAACAAAACTTAAAATGTAATCATATGTGGTGTGTCACACAGGGAACTTTGTTTTTCTCAGTTGTTTTTTATATGGTAAATAATACTTTTTCCTTCTAAAAACATACATTTGACAGTATTTTGCAGTAAAATTACATGATGTTAAACCTGTAATAGTGAAAGATTATTGGGAACAATGTTTTTCAATTTTCCCATTTTCAACTGGTTTTGCTTCAGGACCCAGATTTTATATCAAGTACCAAACCTTATTTAATGTATTTTATATATATATATATAAAATGCAGGTTAAATATAAATATATATATATATATATTTATATTTAACCTGCATTTTATATTTTGTTAATTATTCCTAGCAATTAATGATTACACAGTTAGTTCTCAAAAGATTTGTATTTTGTGTTGTAAAAATCTGTAAGATAATTCTCACGACTAAATATCTTAAGTCATTTGGCTTATCTAGTAAAAGTATCTTGATTTAAGAATTTTAAGATATTTTGAAATGTGCTATATAAATAAACTTGCCTTGCCTTCGGAGACAAATTTTCCTTTCTGATAATGTAACAACAGCTGAGACAATCAAATCCTGATTATTAAAATTATGTCCTGTCCTACATTATTTCCCATAATTTTCCGTTTTTCCCTTAACAGCACACCTGTTCTGCGTTCTCTCTACTGAGTGTCTTCAGTTTGTCCTCCATGCGCTGTAGAGTCTGCAGCAGCTCTTCATTCTTTTTATTCAGCCGTTTATTCTTCTCCATAAGAGGCTTTATCTCTGCATCTGTTTCTCGCACTCGTTTCAGCTGTATGACAGAGAGAGAGAGAGAGAGAGACTGATCTACATACAGAATGAAAGACACCTGTACTAAAGTCCAATTGGGATTTCCATCATAATTTGGAAGCTATCATAAAGGATCCTACTGTGTGAGAATTATCTTACAGATTTTTACAACACAAAATACAAATCTTTTGAGAACTAACTGTGTAATCATTAATTGCTAGGAATAATTAACAAAGGAGAAAATGCAGGTTAAATATAAATATATATATATATATATTTATATTTAACCTGCATTTTCTCCTTTGTTAATTATTCCTAGCAATTAATGATTACACAGTTAGTTCTCAAAAGATTTGTATTTTGTGTTGTAAAAATCTGTAAGATAATTCTCACACAAGGATCCTTTATGATAGCTTCCAAATTATGATGGAAATCCCAATTGGACTTTAGTACAGGTGTCTTTCATTCTGTATGTAGATCAGTCTCTCTCTCTCTCTGTCATACAGCTGAAACGAGTGCGAGAAACAGATGCAGAGATAAAGCCTCTCATGGAAAGGAATAAACGGCTGAATAAAAATAATGAAGAGCTGCAGCAGACTCTACAGCGCATGGAGGACAAACTGAAGACACTCAGCAGAGAGAACGCAGAACAGGTGTGCTGTTAAGGGAAAACTGAAAATTATGGGAAATAATGTTGGACAGGACATGGTTTTAATAATCAGGGTCTGATTGGCTCAGCTATTGTCACATCATCAGAAAACAACATTCGTTTCAGATTTGTTACATGCTGATAAACATTTTTATTCAGATTTAATTTAATGAACGTTTAACATTTGTTACATTTGTACTTAAACACACAATGTTTATAGAGTACATCTTTGTCGCTGTGTTTCCTCAGAAAGAGAAATCCCAGCAGAACTTGCAGCCGGGTGGGCTGAAGAGACACACCTCTCTAACGGACCTGAGTCACGCCCACGAGCAACAGGAAGTCGAGTATCTGCGCTTGCAAATCAGCGAGCAGCGTGGTGTTATTGATGAGCTCACGCAGGTTTGTTTGTTTCCGTCAGCCATAAACACACATGTTGATATTTGCAATTAGAATTTCAGAGCAGAAGAAATTCAAGACAAAAGTGTGAGTTGGCAGAGGGTTACAGCAGTGCACACAAAACTATGCATTTTGAACACTAAGAAAATATATGCATAAATAATAAATCATACTTACAGGCTGTGTTCCAGAGGCACGAGATGGTCAAAATAAAATGTGTACAGCTCCATCTTTAAGGAATAAGTGTTTTGCAAATCCCGCATTGAAATTTGCAAGGTTTGAGAAGCAGTCGAGAGTAAAATGACGGGAACACAATGAGAGGTTGGAGTTATACTGCTGTTACTGTATAATACATTTTGACTCCTCAACATCCTCATCCTTTGGGACTACATGCAAAGTGGTTTCACCTTTGCGGCGCAGAAAATAGTGTCTTCTAAGACCATTATGCAGATTTGTTACAAACCTACGTTGGTTTGTGCAGGAAATAAGACTGGAATTACTGAGGACTGGTTTCAGGCAGTTCAGAATCAGTTCTTTCATTTGGGAATGAAATATCATTGGTCATGCACTTTGCAGACCTTTTACATCCACAAACTGCTATATTACACACTACATGAAAGGTAATTTCTGAAAAACCATTAATAGGTGAGTGTTTTTTACCCCACCCACACAGCTTTGGTTACATGAGCAAATAAGAAAGTTTCAGAAGATATTACATTTTGGTTACAGGTTATGAAAATTAACATTTCAATGATAAGCACACAATAAAACCAGGAAATTCATTTTAAAAAGTAAAGATTGTCCATTTTGATTTCATGTTATCTTTAAATCTAGTTACATATATACATACATATTCTGTGTCCTTGCCTGGTTTTTATCTTATAATCTGTGTTTGTGTTAGTGTGTGTGTACTGTGTGTGCTTATTCTCTAATTGGTCTCACCCTGTAATTATTTGTGATTGGTAATCAGTGCTGTGTCTGTTAATTAGTTTGTTTACTTCATTAAGGCAAAGCCTAATTAGAAATGAATTACTGCGTCACTCTCATGGGAATGAAATATCATTGGTCATGCACTTTGCAGACCTTTTACATCCACAAACTGCTATATTACACACTACATGAAAGGTAATTTCTGAAAAACCATTAATAGGTGAGTGTTTTTTACCCCACCCACACAGCTTTGGTTACATGAGCAAATAAGAAAGTTTCAGAAGATATTACATTTTGGTTACAGGTTATGAAAATTAACATTTCAATGCACACAATAAAACCAGGAAATTCATTTTAAAAAGTAAAGATTGTCCATTTTGATTTCATGTTATCTTTAAATCTAGTTACATATATACATATTCTTTCTGTGTCCTTGCCTGGTTTTTATCTTATAATCTGTGTTTGTGTTAGTGTGTGTGTACTGTGTGTGCTTATTCTCTAATTGGTCTCACCCTGTAATTATTTGTGATTGGTAATCAGGGCTGTGTCTGTTAATTAGTTTGTTTACTTCATTAAGGCAAAGCCTAATTAGAAATGAATTACTGCGTCACTCATTTTCTCTTCCCCTCCCTAGTGACTTCTGTTAATATGCACGCTGATATTACAGTATTGCCAGCAATACAGCAGTATTGCATGTGACAATGTTTACATACACTATTATTACATTTTTTGAAAAGATATTCAAAAGTTTTTTTAAATACCTTTATTCAGCAAGAGTGCATTAAATTGACAAAAAAGTGACAGCAAAAAAATAATACAAATATCACGTTTTCCCAAAAAAAAAGCAGTACAATGGTTTCATCACTGACAGTAATAAATGTTTCTTGAGTAACAAATCTGCATATTAGAATGAATTCTGAAGGATCATGTGACACTGAAGAGTAACGGCTGCTGAAAATTCTGCTTTGCCATCACAGAAATAAATTACATTTTAAAATATGTTAAAACAGCTATTTATATTGTAATAATATTTCTCAATATTACTGTTTTTACCGTATTTTTCATCAAGTAAATGCAGCCTTGGTGAGCATAAGAGACTTAAAAAAAGCTTTTGCACAGTAGTGTAAACTTGTTGGACTGTAACACTCATACTTGATTCAATGTGAAAAGAAACTCACTCTTTAAATGTTCTGCTGAATGAAGATTCTAAGTTGTATGTTTTTGTATTGTATTGTTAACAACTTATTTAACGTGATGTCTGGATGTGCTTTCAGGAACGGGACAGGCTGATAATCAACAAAAAGAACAGGCGAAAAAACATCAAGTTGCCCAGGGTGAGCTGATCCTCTCATTCATAGAATTATATTGAACCATATTTGGAGTCTCTTTGATGGAAGTTTTGCTCTGGTTACTTTCTCTTTTTGCTAAAGCATATGGACACTGTCACTAAGCAACTGTCTCCTCTGAGGTGTGTGTGTGTGTGTGTGTGTGTGTGTGTGTGTGTGTGTGTGTTTCTTCATGTGTGTGCTGGTTACATTGGCACATTAATTGGCCTCTCGAGACCTCTGAGTCAAGCCAAGTTCTTTTTTCTTTCTCATGCTTTCACCAGCTAAACATCACTTAAACAGTCTTTGATTTCTGTTTTTGCCAGTCATCCAAACAACTAAAAACCCTATTTTCACAACACAAAAGTCTGTTAACGCAGCTGTGATTTAACTGTCCTAGGGTCCTTCAGAGTTTGCGTGTGTTTGGGTTTACTTCACTGTACTTTGAATACAAAATTATTCATTTTTTGTTAGCTAAATCTGACAAAACCCCCCTTTGGGAACATTTGAGGATGTCATGAATTAAAAAAATAAATACTACTAAATACATGAAATAATGTTTTATTTTATTCTAAAAATGTTTGAGTGTGGGTCACTAGTATATGAAATAATCAGTATCTAAGCTTTTTATGATTAGCTTTATACTGTATATAGTACTGCACATTCTTATTTTAATGAAGTAAACCTGTGTGTGTTTGTGGTGCTGTGGGGTGGGGTTTAGTTGTTCGTTCTCAAGAACCGTTGCTATGGAGGTGGAGTCAGTGGAGACATTACTGTAACACAGGCTTTAAAACACATTTGTAACTCTCATTTCCTGTGAACACTGAGGAAGATGATGCTGGTTAAAGAGGTTAAAAGGATATACCGCATACCATGACACTGGACTGAGGAGCACATATACACATCCAGTATGCCAGAGTACTTCCTGCTGGTGCTGTATCTCTCCATGTTCCTGTGTCTGTGTGCTCTGGTGTGTCTGTATTTCTCTGGCTGTCAGGAGATGACCTACAAACACGATGGTAAGAGCGATTGCGTAGTGTATTCAAAGGACATCTGGGTGTCAGTTGCATACTGTACGGTCCATGAAAATTAGCATTTTTTTTTTAATGATTATTCTGGATTTAGAAACAAGTCACACTGTGTTCACAGCATATGTGGGTAGTAATGACAATAATGTTGACTCCCTCGTTTTGTAAAAATGAACATTTAGAGTAATGCACTTAATGTAAGACATTCCAAAAGGTTTAAAAGCAGAAACGGTCAGGGTCATATTTTTGTTAAATCACTCGCATTCATTTTTCCGTGGTGCTGCTGTTACTGGTCATGCATTACCATCATAATTCCTGTGGGTGGATTTTTATCTGTGTAAACCGAAGAGAGGAGCGGCAAACTGTACTGTGCAGATAGTTACAGCATGTTCATTTTTGGTATAGGCTACTTGCGGATATTGTCTGAAAGTTAAATTGGACATTAGTTAGGTTAGTAAGTGATTTTATTACACTAGTTTAATGTGAATATGTGTATAATATTTAAGCACTGGTTTCTTTCTTTTTCAGAGGCATGTTGTGGAGACATATTTTGGATTTGACGAAGAATCTGTCGATTCTGAAACGTCATCTCTGACATCATATAACACCGACCGTACAGATCACACCCCTGCCACCCCTGAAGAGGATCTTGAAGATGTATGTCATGTAATAAATTATTTTACAAACCTTAATACCTGCACTAAACACTCTTGCAGCTCACCTACACCTCCGTTCAAAAGTTTGGGGTCAGTAAGATTTTTTTTCCCTCTCTTATACTCACAAAGGCTGCATTTACTTGATCAAAAATGCAGTAAAAACAGTAAAATATTATTACAATTTAAAATACCCGTTTTGTGTTTTATAATGTAATTTATTCTTGTGAGGGCAGAACTGAATTTTTAGCAGCAATTACTGTTTTCTGTGTCACATGATCCTTTAGAAATAATTCTTAAATGCTAATTTGTTGCTCAAGACACATTTCTTATTATTATTATCGATGTTGAAAACAGGTGTGCTTCTTAATAATTTTGTGGAAACCATGATGCACTTTTTCAGGATTCTTTGATAAATAAAAAAGTTCAAAAGAACAGCTTTTATTTGAAATGGAAATCTTTTGTAACATTACACTGTAAATGTCTTTACTGATTTTTTTTTTTTTAAGAAAGAAATTAATGCTTTTATTCAGCAATGACACATTACATTCCTTAAAAATGACAGTAAATAAAAAATTACTGACCCTATACTTTTGAATGGTAGTGCACATCCAAACCAAATGCACCAGTTAGAATCTTAATCCTGTTTACGTCTGTCTCTTAAATCATATTTTCCTGTGCTGTCCATCAAAGTTCCTGAGAAGATTTTAATAAAAAAAAAAAAAATTCACCCCGTTTTTTAGTGTGATTTGCTAGTATGTGTAACTTGCTCTGCACGTTTGACATGGATAATACATCAAATAATTTAGCTTATTAAAGCCCAGTACAGCTACTTACTTACTGTCCATGAAAATTTTATTACGAGTACTTAAATTGAATTCTGAGCAACCACATAGCAATACAGCGAAAACAACTTCGCAGCCACATAGCAGTACCATGGCAATCATTAACACCACCCTTACATTTCGATGATCTTCTGACAGTATAAAACTGTAGTCTGCATATTCATTTCATAAATTTGGCAGCCTGGGAGAGTGTAAACATGGTGTCAAACTACAGTGTTTGTTTAATTCAGAGCATTCATTTGAATTAGGCTTGTTATTTGGTCAGATGTTGTGCTCAAGGGACCATGATGAGGCGTCTCAGCAGTTCTCTTGTTCATAAGTGGCCCCCTACCTTCATGTTGTTGTTTACTGATAGCCAGAGCTAGTTAACGAGGAGTGGGATTATAATCGAGTCATTAACTGCACCATGAAGACGATCCCATAACAATGTGTTCATGTAGTGTTCTCAGCTCCCTCGAATATGCTGTTCATTAAATACGATTTTCTTCACTAAAAATGTCATAATAATTAGGCACAAATTTGATTTGTTTTAAGTTTGATTTTAGATTACTGACTGAAACTGTTACTAACTGAAAACAGTTGTTTGTTTACAACAACCATTTTATTGTTGCACAATGTAAACTGTATTATCGCACAGCTGTATAAAGTCGGGTATGTATTATATCTAGCTTTATCTGTATATATACAGTGTGCTCATGTAAAGCAATATAAAACACATAGAAAATGTAATCTATTTTATGTGCTAAATTTGACTATAATTAATGTATTAAAACATTATAAACAATAACATCATGATTTCCTGTAATGCTGCTTTGAAACAGTGTGTATTATGATACAATCCTCTGCACAATCTGACTTTGGTGCAGCATAGAATTAAACTGCTGGTCTCGTCTGGCCAGAGGAGAACGGCACACTATTTCGACACACTATTTCCCTGTTTAATACTGTAAAGCTGTTTTGACACATTCTGCATTGTAAAAAGCGCTATATAAATAATGGTGACTTGACTTGACAATGTGTATTGTGAAACGATGTGATTCATGATAATGATAATTACAGACACTTTTACAGGAATGCACTTTAATTGTATTAAATATAATGGGCCTTTATGATACACAAGCAGAATAAATTTCTGTGTAAATCTTCTGGAAAACCAGATGTGTTTGAACAATCTGAAATCATGCATCCCAGTACTACCTGATTCAGTGCTTGGTCTTAAAGGGGTAGTTCACCCAAAAAATAAAAATTTGTCTTCAAAAATATTTTCCCACTGCAGGCAAGCAAAATCGTAACCAAAAAAATAGATAGCACAATAATAACCGAAATATTAATCAGACAAACTTGTCTAAAGTTTGTCTTGAGTTGTGTTTATGATTTTCAGGAACTACTTAACTAGCTTTATCCTTATAATGGTTCACCTATAAATGACAATTCGGTTTCACTTTATTTTGATGGTCCATTTAACAGCAACTCCACAGACGCATGTTTAACCCCACCAACACTGGACATTCTGAAAGATCCTTGTCTTACCATTATTATTATTTTTTTGTGATAATTTTTAGATCTGAATCAAATCGTGCCGCTGTTTAAATACAATTGAAATGAATTGAATTCCAAGACCTTTTCAGAATCTCCTTTACCCACACTGAAATACCACTCATCTGTTGATCACAGCCAGCATTGTAGCAAGCATGGCCGAAAATTCCTGCCTCAAAAAAAGAAAAAAGCTACCAAAATTTCAAACATTTGTCATTTGAAATTCTTTTGCAATTCAAAAGAAGCCAATATAGATTGTTAATGCGTACATATGCCCTAGGCTGGCTCTTTGATTGGCTCTGTGCTCTGTCCGTCAGACACGGGAGCAGCTGCAGACGGAGTTGATTGGCTGTCAGGCACGGATTGCCGACCTGGAGCGGAGCTTGGCAGAGAAGGGGCAGGTAAATAAGAAAGAGGGCGGGGAGAAGACACTCCTGACTCCAGTCACATTGGCTTTGCTGCTTGTCTTTCTGACAGCCATGCTTGTGTGCTGGCGCTACAAAGAGAGGATATGGCACCAAATCATGTGACTTCCCCCACAGGATCAGTCATACTGTACAGATTTTGTCAGTCACACTTTACAGCTTTCGTTATTTCTGTACATTTCCTTTGCTTGACCAGTGCTTTTTACTTTGCTTTTTCAATGTATATTTTAATCACATCAATCAGCACAGTTAATTATGGTGTAATCGTTTCATATTCATGCTATTTGTGCCCTGCCGTCTCCCTTTTATACTATAACCTTGTTTTCACAGCCTGCCTTAACACTAGATTTGAGAATTGCAGTACATCCTGTCTGCTGACCAAAAA
This sequence comes from Sinocyclocheilus rhinocerous, assembly GCF_001515625.1. Taxonomy (NCBI): domain Eukaryota; kingdom Metazoa; phylum Chordata; class Actinopteri; order Cypriniformes; family Cyprinidae; genus Sinocyclocheilus; species Sinocyclocheilus rhinocerous. The sequence goes on along the minus strand of NW_015664989.1, from coordinate 158,333 downwards.
TTGAGGGTGTACTTGGACACAAATATATTGCTGCTCTTTCGTTGATGTGATCTGCTTGGAATGGAATACTGGCTTACTGCTTACTGTTTTTAAAGGGTCATGAAACCACCCTATAAAGTGCATTAGTGCACACCCACTTTTTCAGTGGCGTTGGTTCCAGAGGTTCCATTATGGTTCCATTAATTCTATCAACTACATTACAGAAGTATGATAAAAGCGGACAAAAATACAAATATACGAGACAGTAACTTTTTTATTGAAGGAAAAAACTTAATGAAGCGACATCATAAAATCTATAGGTAGATAGATAGATAGATAGATGCATACAGTATGTACAGTATATATATATATATATATATATATATATACACACATACACATATAAATATATAAAGTATTTTAGAGTGTTTGGAGATGTAATTACATCATTTGCGTGCTACATGGGAGTGGGCGTTCCCTCCAGAGCACTTTTTTGGTGCGGTGATTGGTGGGATTTTCTGAACAGCATCATGGGAAATATAGTTTCTCACTACAAATTCTGCTGTTAAATTTGGTTATTTTAAAAATATGTTGAAATAATGTGGCCTGTGGCTTCAACAAAAGGATATACCATCAATTAAAAACTTCAGAGCTCACAACAGGTCGGTCTTTAAGGTTTGTAAGTCATAAAAATCCTTTTTTTTTTTTAATTAAAAATTCCCCTATAGGGAGAAAATTCGTTTTGTACTTCTGGAACTGTTGCATGTTATTTCAACATCCATTAGTTCTCTCCACAGTTCTGAAAAATGGTACAAAACTGGTTGTAGTAAGCTGTAGAGTAGAGGAAGAAGAGGGGAGACAGACAACACAACGGATCTAGCTTCTGATTTAGTCATGTTAACTTTCATTAAGTTAAATGCATCACGTTTCCCAAAAAAACATGCAAATAAACAAATATATTATACATGGTTTTGTACATTAAATACACACACATCCTTTGATTGTTATGAAAATGATTTGGATTTATGGAAGAGAATTTATGTGATGCAGAAAGTTTTACAAAGCAAAAACATGATTAAGACGAAAATAGCGGCAAAAGCTTAACCAGATTTCTTCTATAATTAAAAAATCAACGGATGTTAACGGTGTCTTCTATGATATAACAACTCTTGTTAAAATCTCAGAAAACGTAGTTTAGTGTTTCATGACCCTTTTAATATAATGTGAAACAGAACTGTGAATTATTCTGCATTTGCTAAATGGTTCAAACAGTAGCGTGCAACAATGTTTATGCATGATCTCATCATGTTGCATGTTTAATTAGGTGAATGCTGACCATCTATTATTTTAGAAATAAAAATGTAGTATTTTTACTCCAATTTTTGTTCAAAACAAAAAAGTTATAAATCAAGTTTATGTTAGTTCCAGTTCACACTGGAACACTGGTAATGGAAATGCATTGTTTCCCTGTTGTAATAAATAATAAGAGTAGTATTGTAGTATGCTATTCCGAAAATAGTTATTTTTGGCTTAATGATCAGTCAAGTCAAGTCACCTTTATTTATATAATGCTTTTAACAATACAGATTGTGTCAAAAGCAGCTTTACAGCATTAAATAGGAAAATAGTGTGTCAATAATGCAAAATGACAATAGTAAACACTCAATTTTCAGTTAAAGGCTGAACCAGTTTGTAATTGGTCAGCCTGCTCTTGCATGTATTTCCTTTCTGCTTGTCTCTTATTGGTTTCTTGATGTTTTTTTCCCTGTAAAATATGGAAATGGACTTACCTGCATGCGATCTAATAAATCTCAGCCATTTCTCCATCTTTAACTTCTCATTTTATTTTTTTCTCTGTTTCTTTGTTAATGCTGAGCTCAATGTTTAAAACTGATTATTTGATAATTGATCTGAGATTATTTGGGTTGACACAAGTACACGAGAGTGTGGATTGTGTGTGTGATTAGTGATAATAGGAGTGTTAGTTAAGTTCTAGTAGTGTAATTTGTAGTGGCGTGTGTGTGTGTGTTTGTGTGTGGCTTTATGTTATGCAGGACTCAAAATGGGTGGAGGAAAAGCAAAATCTTCTCAGGGTGAACCAGGAACTCAGAGAAAAGGTATAGCCTTGTCTCCTACAAACTACATATACTCAAACATAAACACTTATCATTCTTCTGGTGTGTGTGTGTGTGTGTGTGTGTGTGTGTGTGTGTGTGGTAGATAGTATCGCTGGAGCAGTGTGAAATGCGATTACGCTCTGAAGTTCAAGACACCCTGGATCAGAATGAGCTGCTTGAATTCCGCATTCTAGAACTGGAAGTAAGAGAATCTGTTTTGCTCCCACAGCAGCAAACAGGGACGGCCAAACCCGGCTCATGTCTACACAAGCTACATACATGAATCCATTTTACCCCACATACACAAAACTGGCACTGCTTTGAGTTGTTTTCATGTTGCTATAGATATTTTCATACACATTTTATATGTTTTTTTTTTCTGTTTCAAGAACTGTATATTTATATCACTATTGTTTTGTTAATTATAAGTTTTAATGGAATAAAATTTATTTGAATGAAACTCCTCACTATTTATTTTTTCTTTTTGACTGCACTTCCTGCATGTGTTTTTACTTGTGTACACACAAATTCACTATTATTTAATGGTCATGTCAACTTTTCAGTCAGCAGATCATTATTCATCCCAACACATATGTATGCATGTACTCTTTTTGTATGCTTGTACAATCTTATACGTCTTCTATGAGATGTTGAATATTTCTGTGTGATCATTGTGAAATATTTGGGAGAAGTTATTTCATTTACAGAATCCAATTTGCAGTATACGGTAACTGCAGCTGCCAATTAGAAAGAGCTCTTTCTTAGTTCAAATTACTGCATATAATTAAGTTCATACTGTTTGATTACAGAAATGACTCAAAGCGTGTGGTTTCTAAGTAATTCAGTTGAAACATTAGGTTGTTTGAGTGTGCTTAAAGGGACAGTTCCCCCAGAAATCCAAATTCTGTCACCCTTATGATACTCCAAACATGTATGACTCTCTCTGCGGAACACAGAAGAAGATATTCTGAATGTCATTGGAGCCCAACCAACAAAGACATCTCTCTCTCTCTCTTATGTGTGTGTGTGTGTGTATATACTGTATATATATATATATATATATATATATAGTCCTTCAGCATTCTACATTTTTTAAAAGTATTTTTAGTCAATTACTATTACACACAGCTTCGAACATCCTTAATATTGAACACATGGATGATCTTCTAATTGTAGTTAGGTCATGTGATCAGTAGTGGTTTCTACATTTATTTATGCATTTTGCAGACACTTTTATCCAAAGTGACTTACAGTAGAGGAACATAAGCCGATTGTCACAGAGCCTACAATATTCAACAACATTCAAAGTATCTGCATACATTCTGTTCCATAATGCTGTATGAAGTGTGATATGATTTCATCTGTATGTTTAAGTCTTTTATAAGCATCCTATGTACAGAATGTGAATGTCAAAAATGTCACCACTACCTTTTAAGTTGCTTCAAACCCATATTACTTTCTTTATTCTGTTAAACACAGATAATGAATATTTGAAGAAAATCCAGGCTAATCTTTTCATGCAAGTAAAAAGAAACTGCCCTTAGCATACTTTTAAAATATAGTAAAAGTTTTCATTTTCATAATATACTTTAAAACAATATACTTACGTGTAAAGTAAATGTAATGTTTTTGGACGCTTAAATGCACATTGTTTTCTTTAAATCATGACAAAAGATCAGTAAAACCATTATTTACATTTACTATGAAGTCAAAATTTAATTACATTACAAAGTGTACTTTTTAATTGTATAGTGTGTGAAGAAACAGTCATGAAAGTGTACTCACTTTTATTACACTTAAATTGTGTTTTATTTCATCTATATATTATCTGCAAGTACAGTTTTAAAAAAAAATATTCTTTAAAGTACACTGCAAGTGCATATTCAGTACAATTAAGTGCATGTCTTTTTCACAAGAGTGGCTCTGTCATGCTTCAACAATGATAAAAAATACACTTAAAGTACCGTAAATGTGCATAGTGTTCATAAATTCCCAGTCTCTTGAAGTCATATAATAGCGTTTGTGTAATAAAAAGACCAAAATTGTATGACTTAAGAAGACATGGACCGTCTTTATGTGCTTCATTTTGTCATTTTTGGCCCCTCTCCGTCACTACTAATTTTTTGTATGTTGAAGGGATGTCTGGATATTGTTGAACAGTTACCTTTTGTGTTCATCTGAAGAAAGTTTTATTTTTGGTTGAACAATCCCGAAATATTTAATTATTTAACTGTTACTCTAAAACTACAGTTTCTTTCCAGATACTATTACGTCCCAAAAAATGCTTTCTCTCTATATTTCACCACCAATTCCTTTTTTAACCAATAGGAGAGGGAACGCCGTTCTCCTGCCTTTAACCTACAAATCTCTGCCTCTGAAAACAACAGTATCCTACAGCTACACTGCCAGCAAGAGGGTGTCAAGGTAAAACCCACACACTACTGGCATATGACCATCTAAGTTACTAATGTTAAGGTACTTAATTCAAAACTATAATTACTATTGTAATGTGTGGTTGAAGGAATGTGTCAGTTTAGCTCCATTGTATACAATATACAATGATACAATATACTTTATACTATGCAATTCATATACAATACAATCAATTGCACACTTCACACAGTTGCATATATGTACCGTATTATAACATACTGTATGTTGGCCTCATATTCATGTGTGTTTGGTTTAGGATGTCATCATTCCTGACCTCATGAAAAAGCTTGACATTCTTGGGGATAATGGGGTATGTTTTTTGCCATTATATGTGCACGCATTACTCCTGTTTCTTAAATAAAAAGAGAGAGTTGAAATGAACACTTATCTTTGGCAGAACTTGCGAAACGAGGAGCAAGTGACAGTCATTCAAGCAGGCACTGTGCTGTCTTTATGTGAAAAGGTATCATCTCCTTCATTCTCCAAATCCTCAAAGATAAGATGCCTTATATTTTGTCAGTGGTTCTATTGTATTGTTATGTCTTTGTGACCAGTGGCTGAAGCAGATCGACAGCACTGAGGCAGCCCTGACACAGAAAATGATTGATCTGGAGAATGAAAAGGTGAGAACATTCATTCGTGTTGTACTGTTTGTTCTAACAGCTGGTCTAGTGATAGATGAGGCTTGATGACACTTGATTAAAAATGTATCATTTGTGTGTGCTCCTGTCTTGACCGTGGTGAACTGATGTTATCAACAGGAGCTGTTCAGTAAACAGAAAGGTTTCCTGGAAGAGGAACTAGACTACAGGAAGCAAGCTCTCGATCAGTCCCAACTGGTAGGACTTTGAGATTATGTAGCAGTGTAAACGGATACTTGCGTATAATCAATGTGTATATGTGAATACTTTTACAAATGTTTTTGCTAGATTTTATTCTCAACAATGTGACAGCAAAAGAAATGTTGTTGGCTTACCACAGGAGAGGCTAAATATAAAACAAAGCAAATGTACTATTTGGCCAAGATACATATACAGTATGTGACCCTGGACCACAAAACGTCTCTAGGTTACGTATGTAACCATGGTTCCCCGAGAGTGAAGTAACGGCTGTAGAACCCGGACGCTCTCTCGAGAGGCGGAACACGTTCTATGGCCCCCTTCCTCAAGAGAGTATCTACTTCTTGTTCCATTACCAGAGCCTGCTCGGGGCCCACTAGTGTGGGGATGACCCCGTTGAACCGAGGCGGGCGAGAACCGAACTGGATTCTGTAACCCTTCTCTACAATCTGCAGGACCCATTTTGAGATATTTGGTAGAAGTTTCCACGCTACCAGAAAATCTACTAAGGGAACCAGCCTCTCGAGGCTGGCCTCCGGTGTTATTCGAGGAGCCAGTTCGGTGCCCTGAAGCGGATGACCGGCAGGGAACGACCAACCTGACTGCTGTAGAACCCTCACTTGAGGGGGCAAGCTCTCCCGTGCCGTACCGTTGCCTGGCGGCAGCTGGGAATTTTGCTCGTTGGAGCTCACTGAGCCCTGAAGCACCGAGGGTGGCAGGTTTATCAGTGACTCTCCGTGAGGGCACTGAGGAGGATCGGGCACCGTATACTGAGGTGTTATCCTTTCCTCCCCAGGTGGGGCTGCCCTCAGGGGCCTGACGAATTTGGCCGATATGCAACTATTTGACAATCTGGAATCTGAGGGTGCGAAAAATCTAAATATTGAGAAAATTAAAGTTGTCAAAATACAAAAGTAAAGTTGTATACATTTAAAGTTGTCCAAATGAAGTCCTTAGCAATGCATATTACTAATCAAAAATTAAGTTTTGATATATTTACGGTAGGAAATTTACAAAATATCTTCATGGAACATGATCTTTACTTAATATCCTAATGATTTTTGGCATTAAAAAAAATTCATAATTTTGACCCATACAGTGTATTTTTGGCTATTGCTACAAATATACCTCTGCTAATAAGACAGGTTCCAGGGTCACATATTTGCATATTTGTATAAAATATTTTTGCATGTAATTTGATTTTATTTATTATTTAAAAATAAACAATAAATAAACATTGTAATTACACAAAATTAATAAATTCCAAGGTTCTACTGAAATGAAAATATACCAAAATAGTGTTTTGGGCAATAGTGTTTCAGATTTAACTTTAATTAAGCTGTCACTCAGTAGCATATAGCTAGTTTGGAAACAAATGTCGTGAGTAAATTCTATTTATCATAAATGAAATAATATACTGTATACACTAACATTTAAAAATTTGGGGTTGAAAGTAGTTTTTAAAAGCATCTTACTGAGCCCAAACCTTTAAGCAATAGTGTCACATTGGTAGTTTATCACAGGAAGTGTATTTTGCTCATTTTTCTTACATGATAACGGTTATATGGTTAAGTCTGACAAAAACAGTTATTGGGAAAGTAATGTATTTTTAGTGATTACAGTAACTTCATCATTTTAAAAAATATTAATTTTAAATTGTTATTTTGTACAATAAGTACCTTAATTTCTTTTTAGAAAGTGACAGGACATCAATTTGTACCATACTTGTGGCAAGTGCCAGTTCTGCCAGTTTGACCAAAAGTATATGACAATAATAAATTCATGAAAAGATGGGAAACTGTTTAAAAACCAATTTCACTATATAATCTGGCCAAACTCATTACCGTTTGCCATTTATAAAGCATTGTGTACATGCTTGTTTGTTGTTCTTAGAGGGTGCAGGAGCTGGAGGCCACATTATACGCTGCCCTGCAGCAGGATCCAGACAGCTGTGTGGGGGAGAGTTTGAGTGACAGGCAGCGAGCGAAGCTGGCCGAGTCAATGGATGCAGTGCGGAGACAGATCCTGCGGCAGAGTCGCCATGCCGACACGCTCATCCTACAACAGCGCATGGAGCTCCTCCAGTCTGCGCAGCAGGTCGGGATCTGTGCATGTGTTCATTAGCAGAATTGCCAAAAAAGTACTTGTCCAAGCTGCTCTTCCACATAGTGAAAGTGGATGACTGTCCCTGGTTCCTATTCACTTTCATTGTATGAAATAAATCAGCTTGGACAGTCTTCTAAATATCTCTTTTTGTGTTTCATTCAAGAATGATTTGCTGTTTTATCATTTGACTTACAGAGGATCAGAGAACTTGAAGATAAGATTGACATGCAGAGAAGACAAATCAAAGAGATTGAAGAGAAGGTGTGTATGGATGTGTCCTTCTCTCGTGTTTATCAGAGTGGTAGATCATGTTCTGGATAGATACTGTCTCTTAAATGTTCTTCTTCCAAATTGGGCTGTAAGACTGATTCCTCTTCTCCTCTCCTCTCTCTTGTTTGAAATTTGTGTTTATTATAATTTATAGTTTTTGTTCCTTTTTTTGTTTTTCTCCCTAGCTTTTATTCTCTGGCCTTAACCCCCCCCCCCCACACACACACACACACACAT
>NW_015664989.1:131528-149382 GCF_001515625.1 Sinocyclocheilus rhinocerous | reverse complement strand
CGTCTCTCTCTCTCTCTCTCTCTCTGTCATTGCTGTTGTTCGGTATCTCCAGGGTTTCAGACGCTCATTCAGTTTCTCAGTCAGGCACCTTTGTAGATTTAACAAAGAGAATCTGCATTAATTATTGCCAGATTATCTCCCCCCCCCCACACACACACACACACACATCATATTCTCTCTCTATATCTCTTTCTGTCTCTCACTGTCTTTCTCAAACACACACAGGTGCAGTATCTAGACGAAAGATACAAACTCATCTTGCCACTAGAAACTTTGGTGACACAATCATTCCTCAGTTTGTTGTACAAAACATGTTTTAAAATATTTTATGAAACGTTTCCAAAGAGAAACATTCGTATTTCAAAAGTTCCAGAGGCTGCTTAATTTTGTTTTGTCCGATTGAAATTGTGTGAACAAATATAAATGAATGCACCGTAAATATTTGTTATAATGAGTATTTAAAGACACTTCAGCACTTGTCAGACTACTTTTAGTTTCAAGAAATAAAGTTGTATTTTTTTCACGTGCTCTTGAAGGCTTTATTAAAAGGACGGATAACTGTACATTTCTAAAGTTTATATCAGACGTGAACAGGACAATGGGTGGTGCACATTTTTACTTGCAAGCAAGCTATTGTTTAGATCAGCCAATAGGTGGCAGTAAAGTAATAATCCGTCCCTCATCCTTTTGTCGTCTGGGACAGGGAAAAAAGGACTGCAGACTGTCTCACTCACCTGACATGAGTTCATCTCATTGTGCTAGACTTACCAGATGGAGATGACAAACTTTCGTAGTCCCATCGGAGAAGGTGGCAGACCATTAATAAAAAAAGGCATGTGAGAAGACAAGGTGCAGCCAGAAAAGTATGGATGCATGTGTGAATGAAGGCGATGAAAGAAAGAGGAGCAGAGTGTAAAAGAAATCAGCAGGAGCTCCTCAGAATGTTCTCGTACTCGCTGACAAACAGGAAATAAACCACCCGTGTGTTTACGCACAGATTCCTGAGCCAGAGCGATGATCTCAGCTAAAGCCTAAACAAACTTGCCCGTCAAAAATAGAGTTGGACAGAAAAAGAGAGATTTGATTTAATCAGTGTGAGCTACATGATTAAACATAGTGCAGATTAGCACTCATCTGGAGAGAGTGATGAATGAATGATGATGTATGATGGACACCTGACGCAAACCACCAAAAACAAGCCGCTCCAGCTAGTGAATTCCCATATGTTAAACTGATACAGTTATTTTCAGAGTTGTTCGATCTGTTATAGTCAGATACCTTTATTCAGACTGTCCTTCACACACACATTCTGTCTTCCACTCTGGGTGCCTTCTGGCAGGGCGTATTTTTAGTTCAGAACAGAAGTTTGGTGGGGATGAGAGGGAAAAGATGCAGACCCCCACGCTGCTGACGCAGTCTCTTAATCACCCCGACTAATTCACGCCAGCCCCCCTCCTCATATCACACACTTTATATGATCCTTCCATTCATTCTCCATGCTAAATGATTTGCATCTGATACATATTCACTAATGTACACTCAATCTGATAAGCACATTAGTGTACACTAATGCACACTGTCTGATGCACAAATTAGTGTATACGTCATTCAATGCTTTCACTTGTGTATACTCCTTCTGATGCACTCCATCCAGTGTGCTCACTAGTGTACACTTATGCATTCTGTCCAACTCACTCACCAATGTATATTCCATCTGATGCACACCATCTAATGTTCTCACAAGTGTATACTCCATTTGATAAATACTCATTAGTGTATACTCCATTTGATATATATTCAGCAGTGTACACTCCATTTGAAAATATTCACTAGTGTAAACTTAATCTGTTATATACTGAATAGTGAACACACCATCTGATGTACTTGCTAATGTATAATTAATCTGAAAGATTATCATTAGTGTACACTCAATCGGATACAAATTGATTAGTGTATACTCTAGTGATCAGAGTACACACTAGTGTATATTCCATTTGATAAATATTCACTAGTGTATTCTTCATCAAATACATATTCAGTAATGTATACTCCGTCTGATAAGCTTATTAGTGTACACTAATGCACACTAACGTTCGATGCACACATTAGTGTGTACTTCATCCAGTGCTGTCACTCACTAGTGTATATTCTGTCTGATGCACTCCATCTAATGCTCTCACTAGTGTATACTCCTTTTGATAAATATTCACTAGTGTACCCTCAGTATGATGTATATTCAGGAATGTATACTCCATCTGATTCACTAGTGTAAACTTAATCTGTTACATATTGATTAGTGAACACACCATCAGATTCAATCACTTGTATACTCCATTTGATAAATATCCACTAGTGTATACTTTATCCAATACATATTCATGAATGTATACTGCTTTTGAATATTCACTAGTGTACACTACATCTGATGTATATTCACTAGTGTACACTCCATCTGATGCAAACTCACACTAGTGTGTTACATCTGATGTATATTCACTAGTGTACACTCCATCTAATGCACTCACTAGTGTATACTCCATCTGATGCATATTCACTAGTGTGCACTCCATCTGCAATCAGTAGTGTACACTCCATCTGAAACTGTTCATTAGTGTACACCCACTCTTATACACTCACTAGCCACTGCAGGTAGTATACTGTGTTATTGGAGTATGGCCTTATTTGTCCCCAGCAACAGAATGTTATTTGTGCTTCAAACTTTATCTTTTTTTAGTCTCTCCCCACATTCTGTTCACCCCTAAATTAATAGCGCTAATGATCTTGCAGATGGAACATTTACACTTGTGCTCTATCTAAGACACCCAAGCACATGCGCTTGTACTCTCTCAGGCATGACACACGACTGATGATGCACGTCACAGCCACGCCAACACACGTCCATGCAAACAGAACCATCTGGAGAGAGCGTATGAGGAGATTATGAGATTTAGGAAACGAGAGATGAATGAATGGCGAGCTCATGAATGCCTGAATGCAAGTGATTGACACACAAGACAGCAGAACAATGCTGAACAGAAAGCCTAGAACAAACAGCACTCTGTGGGAGAATAGAGCAAGTGCGTCTTCAAAGGAGAAATTTCCAGTCAAGTTATTTTGAAAGTTTCTACGCACACATATGGACGTAGGAAAGCCCTATTTAAGACCTGTTGTTACACAGCAAACGAGATTAAATAGAGAGTACATGGAGAGTCGCCTGTTTATCCCAAGAAATTATTTCCAGTGTGTCTCCTTGTAATGGTCAGATTGTCATTTGCTATCTACATTATCATACCTTTTCATATATTTATTATTTTAGTATTTTTTTCTCTTTTATTTAATTTCTCCTAAGAAATTTATGGAAAAACATCAGAGATAAAGTTGATTCCTAAACATCAAGTCTATGACGTTAAATGTGCTATGAAAGACCTCTGATCAATACACCTTTCTTCTAAGGGTTTCAGATTACTTGGATTGCTGAAGGGCTAACTGTAAATTTAAGTTAAAACCGTAAAACCTAAAACGTTGCTACCGTATTTTTTACGGTAAATTTTACGGATTTTTTTTTTACAGTGGGTGTTGTCTAGTGACTTGTCAGGGGAGAAATTCTGAATAATAAAGAAATTACTGTATCAGTTTTTATATTAATGTTAGCTTGTGTTTATTAACTAAGTGAAATAGTCTCTTACATGCATACTGGCAGCTAACTGAATGCTCTGTTGGCGACTTAATAACTGTATTTTAGCAATTTTAACATTGGGGTGAGATTTAAAAATCGAACTGCCTCTCCATCACCATCTGCTTAGTTAATGCATAAACACACATGCTCACACACCAACAGATCAAATACTGCAAAACAAGAGATCACTCAATAAAACACTCGATAATAATGAATATTTATTTATGGTGGTTTTATTTAGTTTTTTTTAGACAAAGACAACATTTGTGTTTAACATTTCTTTCTGTCAACGTGCTAAGAGAGAAAGACTATGTGATATCTTGCACACAGAGAAAACACAGATCTCTCACCTTAAGCAGTTCTTCAGGTTGAATTAAACATTGACTTCCTGCCCTAACTTCACCTGATACTCAAAAGTACCAACTCAGATTAACTAGCACAAACCAAAGTACTTAACACGGTTTTAACAAATGAAAAACATTAGCGACGGTCTTTGTTAGTCAGTTCTTCCATTAGCTATCTGTTCATCGTATCGTTTACAGTGGCCCCAAAAATATTTGTACATTTAAACCACTCCTAAAAATTGTATTGCATTAGGAAATAAAATATCAAAGCAATCTGTTTTTAGTGAATCACTTCAACTATGCACATTTCACTTTGACAATCAGAATGTGTCCTAATACAATATCTCTATTGTTTTATAATTTTAAAACTTTTTTGTGAAATGCTCTTCTTGAAATTTGGACATTGTAGCACAATTGCCTAAATGCATTTTGGAGCAACTGTATGTGATAGTGTATCTGGTTTAGTACCCAACAATCACCAAAAAGACAAAGCCTTCCACTCTCTAATCTACTGACAGTGTCTTGTTGGAAAAGTTTGTCTAGTTTGTGTATGTTCCTATTTACATGATGATCATTGATAACTGACGTAGTCTCCTTTGTCAGCATGAGAGTTTCCTCTACATGCAGAGACATTCCCCGCCATCTTTGACATTGACCTCTAGTTTCATTTTCCACATCACTCCCTTTTTTCTCTTTGCCCTCTACTTTGTCCTGTGTTCTCTGATTTTAGAGAAGGACGTGACTTGAGGTGGTGTTGCAAAGCCTGCTGGGAGTGCATGCATGCAGTAGCCCTATCTCTGTTGTACTGTATGAATTGCACAGTGTGTGTTGTGTTTAATTTGTTGTTGTGTGCCAGTCTTGTCACCCTTTCCTGCATGGCTGCTTCTATGCAATTCTTAGCATAAGCCCGATTGCAGGAGAAAGGTAGTGAAGCATAACAGAAGAAAAAGAGGAGAAGGAAAACTCAGCCGAAGAGAAGGTGAAAAGAGAGAGTAAGTGCTGTGAGCGAGAGGAAGGACAGAAGTGAAGACGAAGAGGAAGATGGGAGAATGGGAGAGTCGTAACCTGGTGGACATTCAAGCTCGAAACAGCGGACTGAGGCTGCATCCTCATTGCCATAGTTTGCCCAGTACTCTTCAGGCTCTAGCTTGGGTAAAGCAGCCTCCTCCGCAGTGAGATCGTACTTGGATGATGAAGATGAGGGATGTTTGACAGAGGTGAATGGAGAGGCCTTCAGGGTTTCGCTGCTCTTGTGAAAGTGGCTCTTGGATGATGAGGCCGGTTTGTTCTTGGAGAACCACCAACGGGTCTTGGTGCTGAAGGTGGTGGTTGTAGTGCCAGCCAGGGATCCTGGATCAGGCAACGGGCATAGGGCAAAGTCCAGCTCTCGCAGGAACCTCAGGTCCTGGCCTTTACGAGGGGCTGGTGAAGAGCAGGTTAGGTCTGAGCTGGAGATACGAGCTTTTCGGAACCACTCCCATAGCGACCTGGCTTCACAGCCGCAGGTCCAGGGGTTGCCATTGAGCCTGAGAAACTGCACAGATGACGTATCCTTCAATGCCTGGCCTGGAAGCTCCTGCAGAGAGTTGTTGAAAAGATAGAGGATGGTCAATCTGCCCAGGTCACGGAAGGCTCGCCGATGGACTTGTCGGATGCGGTTTTCATGCAGCAACAGCCGGTCAAGATTCACCAGGCCGCGGAAGGCATTTTCAGACAGGACACGGATACGATTGCCATGCAGGAACAGGTGGGTGAGGTTGACCAGGTCGGAAAAGAGGCCATCTGGAAGGTGGCTCAGCTGGTTCTCCTGCAGGTAGAGAAACTGCAAGCTGTAGAGCTTGTGGAAGAGGTCAGCGGGCAGCTCGTTTAAGTGGCAGCGGTGCATGTGTAGACTCTGCAAGCGCTCCAGCCCCCTAAACGCACCCCCGTCCAGCCTGCGCAGTGATGGGTTGTCACTCAAATCTAGTTCCTCTAGTACACGCAGATTACTGAATGCACCTGCTTCAATCCATGTGATGTTGTTGGAATACAGCCATAGGACCTGCGGATTCAGAAAGTAAAGACAAAGGTAAATCTCTGCTTAAATCTTCACACGAAAAGATTCAGCGTGATGCTTACTTACAGATATGCTCTCACCTGTGTTTCGAAGCCAAAGGAGTCGGCTCTGAGCTCAGTGATACGGTTGTTCTGCAAGAAAACGCGCTGGGAGTCGTAGGGCACGCCGGCTGGGACAGCAGTGAAGTTCTGAGACTGACAGCTCACAGTCATGGGCATATGGTAGCATACACACAACCTGGGACATGCCTGACCCGGTGCACAGCGACATGCCAACAACCATATCACCAACCAAAGAGACAAACCACCTGTGGAGTGAGAAAGAGGTAGACTTAACATGATGTTCGTGTTCACATTTGAGAAGAAGCTGTTCCACATCCTCTTAAAGTTCTGGAGTGATGCAGACATGAAGACATTTGTTATTTATCATGCAATATAACACCTGCTATTTGAAATATCATTGCTGGGTTAAATAATATCCACATATATTCTGCTTGAAGAAAGCAGTTCTAAGAAAGACTCTGTCCAGTCAGAGACTCCCTCTGTCCATGTCCATCCAGGACAGAACAGAACAGTGCCTAAGAGTGCCTTAAACAAAAAAAGGTCGGATTAACTTCAGGTTTGTGAAACCAAACCCGATTTAATTACTGCAGCTCATGAATATTTAAGAGGGGACCTCACAGGGATCGGTGACTCTGCACAATAACATGGCGCTTAAAGACAGGCATGGCGTGAATTAATCATGCTGCGTGCATTCATGTTGCCTGCACAAGATTTTCCTATTACCTGACCCATGACCTGGTCACTCCACAACCCTTCCAGGACAAGATGTACTAATCCGCTGCACAGGACTAATGTGGAAAATTGTAGGCTACTATGTTACCTTTTTTGCATAACTGCATACCCGTTTTTGTTAACAGTAGCTTTGTAAGTTCCTCAACGTTGAGAAATTATTGATTATTCTATATTTATCCTGGTTACATCAAAGGGGCTCATAAAAAAATGATTTGTCTATTCGCATTACACTTATTGATTAATCAGAAGTGGCTGTACTGAGGTCAGAACAAACTGGGACTCCAAATGGAAAATTAAAAAATGTAACGCTACAATGTAAACATGTACAAAAATGTGTAGCTATATTATTTATGTTTATTTATACTTATCATGTATTTTTGTGATTGTATGATGTATATTTTACTAAATATATACAAAAATATAAATATGTATCAATTCATGTCTATCAAACAAAAGTAGAGATAATTATTAGCTTTTGTTTGATAGACAAAAATTTATGTTTGTTTGCATTTTGTCAAATTCAAAATATAACATTAAATATGCAATTAAATGTATTTAAGTGTACATCAATACATATCTAACATAAACATATAAGAATAACTGTTTTAGCACAATATAACCAAAAATATTTTTTTTTTATGTAAATAATGTCTATAATTGTGCCTCAAATTAAAATATGCATAATCATTAACTACTAATTACAATAAAAAGTTGGTACTTACTCTTGAAGGTAAGAGTGTTGGAGACGCGAGCGCTCCGCGCAGCCGCACGAGTTTCCATCCCAAAATCCAAACCGAGAGCGAGTTAGCCTGAGCGCGAGCTGCTATCTGCTCTAACGGTCAGCTCTGGTGATCGACTCGACTGCGACTGAGGAGCGACGCGCACCCCGGCAGCGTTTATAGTCCAGCACCGGCTGCCCACGGACGCGGGACGCAACGGAATCTCTCATACGTAACGCGCGCGAGGGCGAGCAGCACGTAGGTGGGGGGAGGAAACCGGACTGTGTGTCTGAGTGAGTGTATTGAGGGGGATGACTAAAAAACTTTAACGGTTGTTTTACATAGATGACTGTTCTTTTCTCTAGAGTCGTATTAGTAAACAGGCTAGAATACAACAACCTCATGAAATCACTGTGTAGGCTACAGATAATGTCAATGGATGAAAAAATAAATAACCTACACTTTTGACAAATAAGCTTATATATTGTACGAATACAGGTGACAAGTAAGATTATAATATAAATCATTTTGGTTATGACAGATTATTTATATTATATTATAAATACTAAAATACACTAAATATATAGAAAAGATATAGACAAAAATCAGCCATTTGTTATCATAATATGGACACTTAAAGAATCCAAATAGAATTTTATTTGAATTTTATTGATTAACATAGCTTTTATACGATTTTTCTAATCATAGTCTTTCACATGATAATGGAATTAGGTAATTATGGGTTTCTGACTAACTGTTCAGATTTTTGTCAGACTTTTATAATCTTATAATTACACATTTTAATTTTGTATTTAATATAGCGTATTGTTTTAGTACAACAGAACATGTACAGTATGGTGTGTTTTCAGTTTTTTTGAAACCATGATGATAAGTAGGCTAGCTGGAAGCATCAACTTTTGTGAAAGCTCTTCTCCCACTTGACAGCTGTCATTTAAAACCGTAAAGCCACCTAAACCGGAAGCAGCTTCAACTATTAAAGGATTTTAGGTATTTAAAAAAAAAAATTTCGTTTCATCAAATATAAAAAAAAAAATACATATTTTGAACAAAATATATTTGTGAATAAAAGTTGTGATTAAAAGTCTGCTTAAACCAGCCTTAGATGATTTGCTGTTCTATAACAGGATAAGCTGCTCTCCCAGTTGGCCAAGATGGTGTTTAGCCAGGCGATCAGCTTCTCCCAGTTTGACCACCTGAAAAGTGTCCCATTTAAAACCAACATCAGACCAGGCTGAGACACCAGCAAACCAGCTTACCCAGTGGGAAACTGATGTGAAAAGGACATCAAATTGATGTAAAAAAAGAGGTCAAATATGCAAAGTTGACGCAAAAACTTTGACATGACGTTGATTTGATGTAATGTGATTTGATTGAACGTCAAACATATTGGCCTACATATACATTAAACCAATTTCAGTGTGGGATTAACGTCCTATTTTCACCCAATTGTTACTTGAAGAAATTGCCATCCAAAATTAATTTAAAATGATGTTACAGCATCATGATCAAGTCTTGGCTAATATTTGACGTCAAATTGATATCAAGGTGCCCACTGGTTCTTTATGTACCAAGAGCTTGTAACACTCCAAAGAGAAAGGAAAAATTGAAATCGCATCATATTTAAGATGTTTTCTCACATCCCATTTTTAATATGTATTCAGTAGTCTAAGCTTTTCCTATACGTAGCGGAAGGTGAGGGTCTAAATGTAGCAGCATCACATCAGGTTGAAATGTCATTTTGCTTCCCTGTTGTAAAAAAATGAAAATGTTATGTTCTATTAAGAGACACACTATTCTTCATATCTATACTAAATTAATACACTAGATGGCAGAGTACATAATATATAGTGTAAGCACATACAGCACAGGTAAACCTCACTCTCCTGGCCTCAAGAGGCGTATTAGTGACTGCCTGCTGGTTGATGCTGGTTTGAATCCCACTTGGAGCAGTGCGATTAGGATTAGTCACATGCACAGTACATTAGTTTGGTAAGAATTTTGTGGGCATCAACAATAAAATGACATTATGAGTGTTGCCATAGGAAACAATAATTACTAAGTCTGTGGAAACAACTCTGTCCTTGTTGTTGTGAATGACAGTATTTCCTACAAGACATGAATAAAAAATTTCTAATAAGAAATAAACCATCAATATAAGAAATAAAAATTTCCAATGGGATAAATGGCACATGGAATATTAACCTTGTAAAGCCTGGCATAAAAATATTAGCCAGAAAAATTATAGCAGACTATTTATTTAAATAAAATGCATATACATATCAGTTGACACTATATCTTCCAAAAATGCCTTATTAAGATTGCATGTAAAAGATTGCGTACAACAGGTTTTTCAGCAATGTTTTGATCTTGTTGATAATTTAGAGGCTTTAGAAATTTGAGTAGGCTATCAAATATGATACTGTAGACTTACAGGCTTAAAGGAGACATATTATGCCCCTTTTTTACAATATGTAATATAAGTCTCTGGTGTCCCCAGAATGTGTCTGTGAAGTTTCAGCTCAAAATACTCTACAGATCATTTATTATATCATTTTGAAAATGCCTATTTTGAGTGGAAGCAGAAACATGCTGTTTTTCGGGCCTGTCTCTTTCATTACAGCTCGGACCTGCAAAAAACATCTGTTTTGGTTCTGATTTTCATGTTTATCGCGCTGCTCGTTTTCTCAGATGCTTGCAGAAAAAGGCTTACCAAGTTACTGGGTTAATCTTTTTCACGTTTCCTTGGTTGGTAGATGCACCGGGGACCTGATTATAGCACTTTAAACCTGGAAAAGTCAGATTTTCATGATATGTCACCTTTACATTATTCTAACAAAAAAATCTTTCAGAATTTTTAAACCCTATAGCTCCCACTGTGATTTCTTTTAAACATCAATCAATAAAATATTATTAGAATCCAATACCAGTAGGGTTCTAAATAAAAAATTCTAGCAATCAAATTTGATCCTATAACCTGAAATTTCTTCAGAATATTTTTACTCAATGGCAATGGAGAGTTTTTAGTTTCCAGAGCCACATTTTTAGTAGACAAAAAGCTGCTGCATGTGTAAATGGTTGGGTAAAAGAAGTGTTAGAAATTCATGTATGCATTTGTGTGCAAGTGTCACGTGTGTGGGCTGCACTGAGTCAGAGTTCTGTTCCCTGACCGTGACTGAGGTCAGTGTGGTCCAACTTCAGCATGATGCAGCCCATCTGTACACACGCACCTGTGTACCCATGTCATGACACACGCAAACACACACGTTTGTTTTTGTATCTTTGTGGGATTTTCTTATTGACTTATATTTTATACTGAGCTAATGCTATTTAGCTCCTAATCGTAACCCCATGTTGAACCTGTATACACACACACACACACACACACACACACACAGTCTGCTCTGCCAGAATGCGATCATGTGCATGTGCAGATATGCACACTTTACAGTTCTTGTACTCCTCCTCCTCTTTCTCTCAGTGGACTTTATGAAATATCACATGACAAACACTGAATATCATATACACACACAAGAACACACACTCATCTGTACCCACAAGCTCACTCATCACTGAGAATCAAAGGTTAGGGCAAGGTACCATGGGGGACGGGACACACAGCCTGCAGAACCATACACACAGTAGTAGGTCACTCCTCGTCATAAGTGCCCTTTGTTCTTAGTGTGCTTTGCAGAAACAACGCAGCCGAGCCTGAAGCTATGAACTGTGCACAATAATCTTAGCCCACCAGCTAACTCATCACTGCACATTCTCAGCACTACAGGGGGCCGTGGGGGAAGACACACAAACACACACACACACAAGACATACATACATGAGGCAAGATCAGACAGATGACCACACTCCCCCTCAACACTTGGGGCAGTGACACACGCTTTAAAGAGCAACAGACGGGTTTGGGGAGAGTGTGTACATGTCAGTTCATATGTGTGTCCTTTGACGGTTGCCAACCTGTACTGAACAGCTCAACTCTGAATGCTTCGTCCTAATGCCATAAACATGTTTTTCAGCTTTGTACTGTACATGTGTGCCTTCTTACAGAGGTTGACAACAAGAAAATCTTTATATAAATCTCCTAATGTATAGCATGAATTTGTGTCACAGATTTAGCTCTTAAAACTGAAGTGTGTCATTTCTGTGCCAACAGCAAAAACTTGTTTCTGTACAGGTTTCCTGCAATAAAGTACTGCAGAAATGATGTCTTTGTAGGGCAAAAGTTAGCATCACTCTGGTTCAGTCAACAAAAATAATCATAGGTTTTTCATATTTGCTAGTGGATAATAGTGAAGATAATATTCACAAATGAGCATAACTTTTATGAATTTTGAAGCCTAAATCCAGTCGTCAGAAGTAAGAATCTTTGGTTAGACTATTAACGAACTACAGTCAAATGATTTCAACGTCACCACCACTAAGCATCCTACAACTCTTTCAAAACTATTTCAAAGAGATTTAAAATGTACAAGTTGGAAAGTTTCAGTTAGAATAGTTTGCAAGAGAATGATTATAAAAAGCAGACTAGTGTGTAGATGAGTTTTCTCTATGTGATGAAAACATGAAAATATCTTGAGCTTGTGTCAACCAAACAAACAATGCTACAAAGCAGTGTTTAAACTTTTCAGGAGAATTAACCTATGAGCTTATTTACAGTTGTTAGTGTGTTGGGATAGGTGTATTTTAAGACTGAAATAGAAACTTTAAAGGTTCACTTAGTAGGTGTGTCTGAAATCGCTCCCTGTAACCTTCTATATGGATTATTTGTGGGACAGCCATTTGTAGTGGTGTCTGAAACCATTGTGGATATTATCAAGTGCAAGCATTCAATCCCAAAATGCACCTCACTAAGGAGTGTATAACAGATGTACACTGAAGGGCTATGAATTCCTGAATCTCAAGATCTCCCAGAAGATGGCATTTGCAACACTACCAGCACACTCTGTGTCCAAATCCACCTACTTGTTTTTTAAGTTAACTATATTAGGGGGGTAGTGTGGAGTATAGGGGATGATTTCGGATATAGCCAGTAAGCTTTTTAGCTTACTCTTAGCTGGCTCTTATTAATCCCAATAGTATGGTTTTAGACTCTATACTGACACCTATCACCCTGGATGCATGGTTTATTTACAACCAAACTGTTAACATTAACTGTGTTCTTTTTCGACGTTTTCCATCTCATACTATGGGCTGTCAAATTTAACAGTAATAATGTCAAGTAACATCCATGGAGGCCGGGCCGAGTGCCGAGTGCCGAGTGCCGAGGCCAGGCTCCCCAAGCTCCCGGTTCCGCCATGGCCTCCTGAACTGTCTGCTCTGCCATGGCCTCCCAGTCTGCCTTCTCCGCCATGGCCTCCCAGTCTGCCTGCTCCACCATGGCTCCTCGAGCTGCCTGCTCCTCCATGGCTTTCAGAGCTCCCTGCTCCGCCATGGCCTCCTGAACTGTCTGTTCCACCATGGCCGCCTGAACTGTCTGCTCCGCCATGGCCCCTGAGCTCCCTGTGCCGCCATGGCACCCTGGACTGCCTGATCCGCCCTGGAGGTGTTACGGCGCGGGACGCGCCTTTCGGGAGGAGGGAGTAATGTCAGACCCTGTTCCGTGTTTTGTGTGTGTTTTGCTCCCCATGTGTTTCCATGCCCATATTTGGTCCTTCCCGTTCCTGTCCTTATTTGTTCCAGGTGTCCCCTTTTCAGTTTTATTGATCCCAGGTGTCTCGTCATCCCATCGTCATGTCATTTGTATATAAAGTGTTCCATGTTATCAGTTCGGCATCCGGTATTGTGAATGTCTGTTGATGTCTACCTCCTAAGCTACGTGTGTTTTCCTTGTTCCCTTGATTTCATTAAATTCTCCTTGTTAATGTTCTCCACGTCTCTTCGTTCCTCGCTCCGCGCTCCAGCACAGTAGCAAACATGACAGATGTAGGAAGTTTTTGTATTATATTTATATCACAATATAATGTAGCAATATCACAAGAGCAAGAGTGCTGTTTTTCCAAAATATCTGCACAACTGCAAATGTGATATTGATTTTATACAATAAACAAGAAGTTAACATCGTGTTAAGACTGTATTTTAGACAGTGTCGTCAACATTGTCTGTTTTGCTCTATATGGCCAAAGAAAAAAAAGTTCCAAACAAAGCCTGTAGTGTGTCTTTGAGCAGCACACTATGGTGTTTCATTACTAAATGAATCCACGTTTTTGAACAAATTTTTTGAGCCAGTGATTCGGTGACCCATTCATTAAGAAAGTCACTTGCTTCGTTTCTGAATGATTCAGCTGTTCGAATGAATCAGCTGAATGAATGACTGAATGACCCACTGACAGTTTTAGTTTCAAAATAATGACTTTGCTTTACTCCTACGATTTATACACTTCCTGTAATAGAGAGCAGAACCTTATCATCACTGTCATCTTTGTCTCAGTGACTAATATTTACCTCTATTCCTTTTTTTCTGCCTACCTCATCTGTCTATCTGCTGTCTATTCATTCATACATCTCTATTTTTATACAAAGGCTGTCCCTGTCATATCCCAAGCCATTATGACGCAGAATTAATGATGCAGAGAGATGAAGAGAATGTGTATGAGAGAGAGAACACAGTTAATGGTACAAGCTGTTGGCAGAGAGCAAATAATCAAACTGCTTTTATCTACAAAATGGTTAAAATCAGCAGGTTTTTTTTATCCCTGGTTAATCTCCAAAATATTTGTAAACCGTGATCCTTCAGATGCTGGATACTAAAAGCGAAAGACATCAAATTCTTCCAAGGAAGCAAGGAAAAAAGGAAGAAGCCAAAATGTGTCAGTTCTTTGGGATGGCTGAGCTACAGAATGGAATAAAGATGAGCGATAGTGACTGACTACGGAAGTAACACAATGCCTGTAATTAAAGGCCTAGATACTGATCAACTAAGGCTTACAGCACAGCAACAGCAGAGATACACCAAGAACAGAAAACTCTAAATGAGTAATTCCCTCTTTTTCAAAGATGTCTACTTACAGCTGCGACACCTTAAGAGAACACCTGCAGATCTGAGACAAATCCACTGATTGCTCTCAATAGAGACAGTTACTTTCAAAATAGCAGATGTCCAAGGGCAGAAGATTTGAACAATATCAGGCCCTGATATGATTCATACCTACTGGTAAGAAAACTACAGCACTAAATTGTTGCCTGGTGGTACAGACGATTAAACTCCTACCAGCACTGTAACGGAGGTTTTAACGGATTTGAATATTAGAAATGTGTTAGTGTGTTATGTGTAAGCCAGGTTAAAGAGATGGGTCTTTAATCTAGATTTAAACTGACAGAGTGTGTCTGCCTCCCGAACAATGTTAGGTAGGTTATTCCAGAGTTTGGGCGCTAAATAGGAAAAGGATCTTCCGCCCGCAGTTGATTTTGATTTCAGGCAAGACAAAGAGTATTCCTAGGGCAAGCGTGGGTCCGGACCGGACCGGATTCATGACAAGTAGTTTGTCGTATAAATTTGCAACAGGAGGTTGGACAGTGGAAAAACTAGCAATAACCTGCCTGCCCACATCATGGAAACTTATGTCAGGCAATGTGCTAGAAGAAATGAGCAGGGCTCAGATGGGAATTGGGAAAAACATGAAGGCTAAAAAACATTATCTACTGAGTACTAGACCCCAGAAGCAGATAGACCATCATCAGAACATAATAGGTCAGCAAGAAAGTAGATTGGATGCAGGTACTGTGGCAGGTACTACCAGGGGCTGGAAATAGCATGGCAAAAGGACAACACACATGAATTAATTATGGCTGCACAAACATGAGAATGAGATCCATATGAGTTTATAACAAGTTCAAGGAGAATGTACAGTATATATATATATATATATATTTTTTTTTTGTTTAGTTTTTTTGTTGTTGTTGCATAAAAGCATCTTCTGAATCTATTAACTCAAATTTAAGACCTGTTGGGAGTCTGGAGAGTATAAAGTCAAGACTGAGTGAGCAAATAATGATAAGGAGTTCACAGCACACTGCAGTATTAGTGTACGATGATGGACCAAATGTATATGCAGCATATTATCAGTTTAAACTCCTAAAAGCCAACTTCTTTTGCAAAGGCCATCCCTTTTTTCTTCTTTCTCATCTTCATGATTATATGTGACCCTGGACCACAAAACCAGTCTTAAGTCACACGGGTCTATTTGTAGCAATAGCCAACAATACATTGTATGGGTCAAAATTATCATTTTTTTCTTTTATGCCAAAACTCATTAGGATATTAATTAAAGGTCATGTTCCATGAAGATATTTTGTAAATTTCCTACCGTAAATATATCAAAACTTAATTATTGATTAGTAATATGCATTGCTAAGGACTTAATTTGGACAACTGTAAAGATGATTTTCTCTTTTTTTTTTTTTTGCACCCTCAGATTCCAGATTTTCAAATAGTTGTATCTCGGCCAAATATTGTCCTATCTTTCAGATTATGTATGAATCTCAATTTTAAAAACAATTTCCCTTATGGCTGGTTTTGTGGCCCAGGGTCACATACAGTGCTGACTGAAAGTTTGTGAACCCTTTAGAATTGTTTATATTTCTGCATAAAAATAACACAAAAAATAATGAGATGTTCATGCAAGTCCTGAAAGTTGACAAAGAGAATCCAATCAAACAAATGAGATGAAAATATATACTTTGTCATTTATTTATTCAGGAAAATTATCCAATATTACATATCTGTGAGCGGCAAAACTATGTGAATCTCTAGGATTAGCTGTTAATTTGAAGGTGAAATTAGAGTCCATCTGTTCAGAGGTGTTTTTAATCAGTGAGATGACTATCAGGTATCAGTGTGTGCCCTGTTTTATTTAAGAGGAATGGGCTAAAATTCCTACAAGCTGTTGTGCAGGACTGATCATCAGTTACAAGAAACTTTACCTGCAGTTACTGCTGCAAAAGGGGGTCACACCAGATACTGAAAGCAAAGATTCACATACTTTTGCCACTCACAAACACCGGATCATTTTTCTCAATAAATAAATTACAAAGTATATATTTTTGTCTCCTTTGTTTGACTGCATTATCTTTGTCTACTTTCAGGATTTGTGTGAAAATCTAATTATGTTTTGGGTCATATTTATGCAGAAATATAGAAAATTCTAAAGGGTTCACAAACTTTCAAGCAGCACTGTATGTCCTTGTCAAAGCACTAATTATAACCAATGTTTTTGTTGTGCTTCCTTAAATCCCAGCATTTCCATTTATAGTAATTATTAGAGCCTTCCCATCTTTCTGTCACATTCATCTCACTGACTAAGTTTCACAATCAGTCATTTTACACTGCCGCCCTCGTCTATCTATTTCTGCGAGTCTTTTTTGTTCATTAGTATTTATAGTGGCGATGTCAGACCATGTCATATTCCAAACAGTTTATAACACTGAAAGGATGTTCAGAGAGAGAGAGAGAAAAAGAGATAAAGAGCAAAAAAGGATGGAAATTATTTGAAAAGAGAGTAAATAGCCCACTCACTTCAGTTAGAGTTTAGATTAATTATTTGACCCGCTCACCCAAAAATATTTGTATCATAATTTAAAATGAAATTGAAGTCATCTAGTGCATTCTGCAGGATTTGTTATTTTGGTATTTAGCGTTAGTACTCCGAGTCTGCACTCAGTTTGTGATATTCCTGTTATACAGTATTTTAGAGTAAACTGTAGGAATGCAACAATAGCTAGCCCAAGGTTCAATAAATACCTCCGTTTTTTAAACACAGTTTTCAGTTTAGTTCTGATGGTTTGGCACAACAGAGTTCTTTTTAGCGATTTTAAATGCTATTTTAAAAAAACAAACTCCAGTATACTTTAAGTAAACCTCCAGTACATTGTCGTACACTGTAAAAAAACATGGATTATCACATGTCTACCTTAAATTTATTTTGAGAAAAGTATTATTTTTTATAGATTGGCCATTATTTAGTGCTATGAACACATGTAATGTCTGTTTTATTCATACTGGATACTAGAGGGCACCCCTGCGTAGAAAGTTCTCATAACAATCACCAAAGAAATAGAGCTCAAGACTCCAGGAGGAAATACCACACACGTGTTTCCTCATCTCAGCGCACGACTCACGGACACACAAACAGAGCCAGTTTGGAGAGAAATAAAAAAAAAAAAACACTGACAACGCTCTGATTGGTTGAACTCCTCATCTTTTTCTGTTGCTTGTTTACTGCGCGTGGACAGGTCAC
>NW_015664989.1:104936-112101 GCF_001515625.1 Sinocyclocheilus rhinocerous | reverse complement strand
AGAGAAATAAAAAAAAAAAAAAACACTGACAACGCTCTGATTGGTTGAACTCCTCATCTTTTCTGTTGCTTGTTTACTGCGCGTGGACAGGTCACCGGGTTTTTGCGTAGTTTAAAGTGACAAATCGTACCAGCGTACTTTAAGGTCAAAATGCGTACCCGCTACGCAAAATGCGTACAGGTTGGCAGGTCTGCATTATACAAATTTGTGTCCTCATAAATCACAGAAGCACACACACACACACACACACACACATATACTAACAGTCAAATTCTGGAATAATTCATGTTTTCAAAAGGAATCTCATGCTCACCAAAGTTGACTTGATCAAAAACAGTAAAAATATGAAGAACTATTACAATTTAAAACAACTGTTTAATAAAGTGCTATATATTCCTGTGATAGAAAATCTAAATTATCAGCATTCATTTCTTCAGTGTCATGTCTAATATGCTGATTTGGTGCTCAAGAAACATTTGTTATTATAATCAATTTAGAGAACAGTTGTGCTGCTTAATGATTTTGTGGAAACTGCTAAAAAAAAAAATTCCCAAGATTCTTCAAAGAACAAAAAAGTGGGCTTTGGGTTCAACTCAAGAGCAAATCTATGCTGTATGCTGTACTTCACTGTAGCTGACTCTGACTGTTTTATGTAGATTATTTTCAAGTAGCCAGTGTTTCTCAACTAGTCAAGCCTAGCAAGTCTAGCCAAGAGGGCCACAGTAAGCTTTAAATTTAAGTTTAGTTATATATAGTTATAGCATAATATTAATAACAACAATTACAACGCTTAAAAAAAATAAAAAATAAAGATGCACAACATTAAACTGACATTTTTTACACTTTATTTAGCATGTGTATTTGGGTGCAAAGCTTTATACAAAACACCACCTTGTGCCCCATCTGCTGGTGCACCTTGGGTAAATGTTTTACATCTATAACAAATATAACAAGTTTTGATTCACAAAGCTTTTAATGCCATGTCTGGGCTACTAATTTTCTTCACTTGTTGCAACCTGTAACAGGCCCTCTACATAGAACCATAGTTAAAGTGCAGTTGTGTATTCATTTACTTATTTACACAGTTACTGTTCATAAATGGCATGTGACTAATCACACTGAAGGTGCTGGACAATGACGTCACGACAACACCGATTGGTTAATGGCACCTTAAGAACTCACAGGAAGCAATGTTTCAGGACGTTTACAGGTTCTGGCAAGATTTTAAGAAGTTATGAACAAACATTACAACAGTAACAAATTCAGTCAGTTTCACTAAACTTCTTATAAAAATTCCCTTTATCTGGAGTAATACTGATATATTTGTAATAGAGATCTTACAGACAGTAGACTACATAACAGCTACTTCATCAGGAGCACCGAGGAGGATGTGATTCACACAGTGTCCAGCAGAGGGCTCCTACAACCAACGAGCATGTAAACATTTGCTGAGTATTACATGTTTGTGCACATGTATGGATTAACTGCTTAGCTGGCGTTATAGTTAGTTGAAGATACAATCGGTATTTACTAGAGGATAGATTCATTTGCAAACATTTCTCCTGTTTGGCCAAAAAAAAAAATGCATGTCATATCACATTTTAATGGTGGCCCCTTTATGATTTATAATTTTATGATATCTTTATGATTGATATATTCATAGTCTTTTATATATATATATATATATATATATATATACTTTTTTTTTTTTTGCAACAAAAACAAAAACACTGGATGGTGGAAGATAACCAGTTGCCTTCATTTTTCATCGGATATTTACTTAGTGTAATCTTCACGGTCACAAGGCTGGCTCCTTATTGCTCCTTATTAAGATCCAGCAACTAATGTGCATTAAAAAAAAAAAAAATAGTAAAGAGGGTGGGGAAGTGATCAATTTCCTGCTATGACCAGCAGAGATAACACACTGCATACCATCACAGGGTCAAGAGTCAACCTCTGCAAAACAGGGCACTGAAAGATTAGTAAAATATTTCTTTCCACCATACATTTTTTGTGTAGTTTTGTAAAGAAAAACTAATAAGAAATAGAAACCAGTTTTCAAAGCCATATAGAGGGCTTATGAAGAGGCACTTTTGTTGGAACTGGCTCTCTGGGCTGCTTGACGACGACAGTGCAGGTAAACATAAAGAGGGTTGATGAAGGCCAGGAGACTCAGAACGGTCAGACCGATGTTCACCTAGAGAAATCAATTATTACAGTTTAATCAACACTCGATCTAAAACGGGCTTTTTAAAATGTCAGAAATTCTTTGAATAAACAGTTCTTTTGTTTTTTTCTTGATGGGTGTGTGAACAGAACATAACCATTTCAAACTTCTCAGAAAAATGACAAATATGCTGAATCTTTGTCTGCCAATCAAATGCCTTTCATTGCTTAGGACTAGAGGATTTCAAAAGATAAACAGCTGTTTCTTATTCTGAAGCTGACTCCAACCTTTTTCTTCCTAAGAAATAGAAAAATGGGAGTTGTTTGTCAGACTTGAATAGGCTAATGTTAGAGAAACAAGTTCCAAGGAAAGACAAAGCCATAGAAATAAATAAGAATAAAAAACTAATCAATAAACCATAATCAATATTTCTGTGCAGGGTGCGAACTACGGGGGAGCTAGGGGGAGCTCGGCCGTTGGTCATGTGAACTCAAAGACAGCCTGATGCTTTGTTTATAGACTATTTGTGGGTGGCTGTTTGTTGTTTCACCTATCAATTCGTGTCGATAAAGTATAATAGGGTAATCCTGTATAGTGATTTATCCTATATAGCGCTTGCATAAAGCAAGTAGTTATGTTATGTATCTTTGTAAGTCATTGTAAGCCTACATTGTAAGCCTACATTCACGCCCCGCCCCCCCCGTTAAAAAAAACAAAAAACAAGTGGGCTCCCCCAAAGTCCACGGTATAGTTCAAACACTGTTTCTGTGTACATATCTGCAATAATCACACACTATGAAAGCTAAAACATGATCTCCACTGGAAGGTTATAATACAGTTGGGTCATTTGCTCACATACGGTATATGTTTATTTTAATCTAAAGTTGTGGTCACATTTATTGTTGTTCTGTGAAATTTCACAGGAAAAATCCTGTCATTTAAATAGGAATCAACATAATCAGTCATTTCACGTGAGAGCGAAAGATTTTGCAGTGCAGATTTTGTTCAAGTTGGATTTTCTGAATTGAACGTGACTTCTACGTGAACTCATATATCGCTACACTATTGACAAGAGACAATGGATATTTTTTTGCCAGTGAAATTTTGCTAATGTGACCTCACCTTATCACAAAATGCACGTACGTGTGGGAAGGACAAACTAAAAGCATTCAGAAGCTTACATAAAAAGGGTCTCCACCCAGTGGTCCTTTAATGAGGGTGAAGCAGGGATACTGGAGCAGCGAGACCACAGCTGAGAGAGCCATCACCGTTCCATATAGCTTTCCGAAGTGTACGGATGGAAACCTGAAAAATAAAAAAAAACTATACCTTCACAAACATATTCACAATTATACATAAACTACTAATACCTGTACTTGCAGATAATCTAATATTAATGAAATAAAGGGCCACTTAAGTGTACTTAGAGACTACACTGTCATGACTGGATTTTAACACCGTTAAATACACATTTTAAAAATGCACTTTAATAATGTCCAGTTAAATGTTTTACTTTAAAGTACATTTTAAATCATTTTAATAACCTTTTGTCATGCTTTAAAGAAGTACACTTTCATTTGTTGATGTGTTGACTAACATACTAATACACATGCAACGTACTTGATTTTAATTTTTACCTGTAGTGTGTTATTTGATATTACAGTTAAAGTGAATATATCTGAAATGCATTAAATTGCAATTTCATTGTTACTAATGTGAAATTACAAATATATTAGTATGTGACATAAAGGTTTCAACAGAAATTACATTAAGGTATCGTTTACTTTAATGACAATATAAGTAATTATGAAATGACATACTTAAAGTAGATATACTTAAAGTCCTACTTAAGTGTGTCAGTTCATATAACTGCATTTAATATAAATTTAAAATAGAATACATTTTCATTTAATTGTAAATAACATGCAGGTAAGTGTCTGCACACATTAAATTCTGTTCACACTTATTTTAAGATATATTATTTTCGAAAAAAATGTAAAAGTATGCTAAAGTGTATTTCTTTTTCACAAGAGTAATATACATCTAACTTGTTATTTACCCTAATGTAATTTCAAAATATGTATATTTTTTTCCCTTTCTTTCTTAAAATGGTTTTATTTTATTTCTTTAGGATATTTCCTTTTGGGATTTATCAACTAAATAAAGTCATACAGGTTTGTACAGGTTTTTTCATATTTGGGTGGACTATCCCTTTAATGTTCTTATGGGTCTGTGATGACTCACGCCACACTGATGAAAGCAGCATTTCCTCCGTAGAGGAAGGATCTGTTGAGGACTTGCAGGATGAAGGTGAGGTACAGCAGAGGAAGGATGGGGGTGGCGGCACACACTGAAAACAGCACACACTGCAGCGCCGTCAGCGACAGAGACAATATGGCTGCCTTCAAGTCTGCCTCTTGTTCACTTTGTCCTGTATAGCACAGTATTTGAAAAATTAATTTACACTGTCAGAAAAATAAGTGTGATTTTTGTAGGCATTTTATTAAACATTAAATAAACTGCTTTTATGTTATCATTGAACTAAAGCAATTTGTTGCAATATTTTATTTATATGGTATATATGATCAACAATATTAATTAAATACCGATTTAAATTCTGTAAAATCATTATTTTTTCTCTTAAATTCTTCACGGGGTTGGGAAAGGATTTTACTATTAATTAAATAATAAGTAAATTTGACTATTTATTAAATAATATTTTTAACTCAGTAGTAAATATGAATATAATGTTGTTATTTAATACATTTTAAATAGTTCTTCTGCAAATAAATTATTAAAACAAATCAAACTTACTAATGCCTCCCCAATCTAATTTGTGTAAAAGTTGTTGTGTGACAAATCTGCATTTTAGCAGATAATAGCCTATACAGTATATACTGTTTGTCTGTTGCATAAATGGATATTCAGCATTTTTTTTTTTTACAAAGTACACCAACTGTAGATAAATCTGGACCTAACCAATGATGATGATGAAAAAGATGATAATGCTAATGCCATGCTTGATGACTATGACCCGGACAATCTCATAAAGGTGATTCAGATAGCAGCTCAGTGTTCTACATTTATGTCAGGAATTTAATAAATGCTCTTTTTTGGTCTAGGGAGTGAGTTTTCTAATGTTTTCATATAATGCATACTCAATACTTCCAAAGAAAATTTGATTTTTCATCATATGACCCTAAGGAAATGTGTGCATTTATGTGCTGACCTGGTTCTCGCTGCTTTCCTTTGTGGCGATCCATGATGAGACCATTCCAGGGGGCACACAGGATCCCACACAGCTGAGTAAATGCAAACGCATTTGTGTATCTACTGACTGTGATCAAAAACAACATGACTGTTTACAGCCGAGAAAATGACAAAAACTCAAGCTCATGAGTTTACACACATGACACAGTCTGAGCCTGTTGGCATGTCTATATCTGTTCATACTGCTCAAAGGCATGGCTTCACCTGCCCATAAATAGCTGGACATGAAGATAAAGAGACTGTGTATCTGTGTGGTATGTGTGTGTATACCAAGGCCTGGGTCTCCAGCAGCCAGATGATTCAGCATCGGGTTTAAGGTCCCGATGAACAAGTAGTGTCTCAACTGCATCACTGAAAGCCACAGCAGATGCCACAAGAAGAACCAGGAAAGCAAACAGCTCTTGAAACTTCGCTCTGACAAAAACACATACATTCATGATGTTGACACACTTCACATGATATATTTCACAATGAAGTATTAGTAAAAGTAAAAGGGGATAGGAACATGTAATGCAAGTGCTTAGTCACAATAGCAGAGAAAATTCAGGACAATAATGTGGCTGTTGACTGTTGTTTCAAGCACATTGCAGATAGGAATACATACTTAGATAGGAAGTGACTATAAAATCACTAGTAAATGCATTGTAAGAAATATCTTTACATCCTTCAGTTTACAGAAAATGTAATGATAACCAGCATGATAATACAGATGGTAAAACTGATAAATCAAAGTTAATCATAAGCGGCCTGTCCAGAAAGAAAATTAATTTATAAAATATAATCATATGTGATGTGTCACGCAGGCACTGGGAATGTCTTTTTATTATTTTCCACCATGAATTCTGTGGTAATTCATAGATTTACAATACTTGCGATAACCATACATTTGACAGTATTTTACAGTAAAATTGCATATAATATGATCTTAAGCCATTTACAGATATTCACCATATATGATAACATAACTTAGAGTAAACAAATTAATAGGTTTTGACTAACATTTTTCAATAAACATTACAGCCCTTTTTTACAGTGTATGTTACATTGTAGTTTTAGGTTTGTTTGTTTGTTTTTTTTCTTAAACATGTGTGGGCTATTCTGACAGTCATCTTTATACTGCAAAGGTATATAGTAGACACAGCATATGTATTATAAAAAGGTGTGTTTAGTGGCACCGCTGTGAAGTGTTGAACATGTCCTTACCCATTTTGTCTGTGTTTTGGCCTTGAGGAGAAGTCTCTTTAAATGGCATTTCCTCCTCAGACTGGGAAGTTTGTATGTTTTTCTCTTCGACCTTTGCAACTGTATAATCCCGAGTCCCTCCACATTTCATCCTACCACAGTAAATAAGAGACAGACACAGGCAAAGCATTGTTAGAGGAAACATATCCGGTATAGACAGTGAAGCATAAAGTCAATCTGTGAAGAACAAGCATTCTGAATACCATCATTCTGAAGTAGGTATTTCACCTTAAAAAAACAAGACAGAGGGAGAAAAAGACAAAAGAAATGAGTAGATAATATGAAATAATTCTTTCATATTATACTGTACATTCATGCCCTTCCTTTCATTGCAAAAACACTTGAACGAGCTGTATTCAACTAAGTCTCTGCCTTTCTCACACAGAACAACCTCCTCGACAGCAACCAGTGTGGTTTCAGAAGTGGACATTCAACCGAGACTGCCTTGCTCTCAGTTGTTGAAGCCCTAAGACTGGCAAGAGCGGA